>NW_010120991.1:21212-21584 GCF_000699245.1 Pterocles gutturalis
AGCACGCTACCCCACGGTTGGAAGAGGCAGATGACAACCAGCTCTGCTCCCAGCCTGGCTCTGCAGCCAGAGCGACCAGCTCAGCCTTCCCCATGCCCAGGGAAATGCAGGCACTTCCCAAGAGCCACGCACCATCCACGCTAGCCAGAGCGATGCCATGTGAGACCCGCACGCCCTGGGAGCGAGGCTGCGGGGGGGCCACGTGCCTGCAGCCCCTCCAGACTGGGCCACCGAAGGCAGGGACACGCAGGGTGCTGTGCTTAACGCGGCCATCCATCGCTTGCCTTCCCCACCGACCTGCTGCTCCTCCGAGAATGCTGGCAGCACGCTCTGGTGGCTGCTGCACTGCTGTCACTGCTCCAGGCAGGGGAT
>NW_010120991.1:21640-21979 GCF_000699245.1 Pterocles gutturalis
TCAGCTGGGAGAAGGGCGCCCAAGGCCCCCCAGCATCAGCAGCCCCTTTTCCAGAGGACCCTGCATAGCCCCTTCCTGAGGGCTGACACCAAGTCCCTGCGGGGCTTTCCTCGTGCCCTGCATGCACCAGTACTCCCAGCCGCATCCCTCCTCCCCAGGGCTCGTCACACCGCACAGCCCTGGCCTGCGACGCCAAACCTGATACTACATCACAGAGCGCTCTGAGGAAACGAGGAGCACGGCCGGACGCCCCAGGCCACCCCCTTCTCCCCCTGCCCAACCTGCTGCCAGCACGGAGACAACCAAAGGTCTCAGGACATGGAAAAAGACCTTTTGGGG
>NW_010120992.1:0-210 GCF_000699245.1 Pterocles gutturalis
AGCTGTGGCGTGAGGGCCGGTGAAATGAGCAGCGCTGGCGAGAGCGTGGGGCATTGTGCTTTATAGCCAGGGGCTGCGAAGTTCGGGGTTGGCTGGGGTGTCGTGCTTTGCTCCAGGAGCGCAGCGGTTAGCTCCTGGGCAGAGGGGGAGGCTCCCCCTCAGCGGCCGGCATGCCGGGCCCCCAGGCTGCTAGGCTTTTGTTTGCAAGGC
>NW_010120992.1:241-48351 GCF_000699245.1 Pterocles gutturalis
TTGTCACCAAAAAACGTAAAAATGCTGCTGTCTAGCTGCCACAGCCCGCATAGTTCTTAGATGAGACAGAATAAAAAAAAATTAAAATATCCCCTGCCATTTCCCAATCTCCACATTCCTGCGTCCTATGCAAACCAAAGCTGTCCTGCACAAACTGTAAATGGGGACAGCAAACTTGAGTGAAACCCAGCATCCACAGAGGTAGGTTTGCTCTACCAGCCCAGCATGTATCCCAGCACAGGTCGGCAGAGAACTGCCATCACCTCAAGGCCACCCCTGTCCCCATGCACATCTCTGGGTCTCTAACTCTTGTCAGTCAGTGGTGGTGTCACCCTGCCACCCGCAGAGCAGGGCGCAGTGGAAGCGCACACACCGCTGGCATGTAACCGACGCTGTGCGGTTACTGACGCTAGGTGCAGAAGGGACCTGTCTGACCTCCAGCTTCCCATAGCAGAAGTCACAGGCACCTTCTCAGAAGCCATTCAGCTGGCATCAGAAGCGAGTAAGTACGATAGATGTCGTCTGACATTGTCCTAGAGATCATAATCAACCCAAATAGAAAGTTACTGTGTTACAAGATCTTCTTAGAGAAAGATCTTTTCATCAAGATCTGTCCAGTTTAGGCATGTCCTTTATCCCAGCTGGCACCACCCCCCCTCTCCCCCCCCCAAAAAAAAAAGAAAAAAAAAGTGAAGGTTTCAACACCAAACTATTTTAACTACAACAAAAATAAAATGCCAGATATTTTGTGACTGTCCTATTAATACAGCAGTGATGAATAACAGTAGGAGGTCATGAGACAAATAGGTGTTACCTTGTCTAGTCTCCCAGCAGAACAGAATTTTATAGCATAGTCTTAAATCCAGTTCAGCTTTAAATATTAGAGGTGTTTACTCTTGATACCTTGCTTTGTATTTTCTTACTTGAGATATAGAGAATGAAATAAAAGTAGCAACAGGTCACACAGCTCCTTATATTCATAAAGCTCCATTAGGGTGAACTTACTAACATAGACCACCAACAGCTCTACTTTTCCATCCAAACATTTGAAGCAGTGCGTGAAGTGCAAGATACAAACATTACATTTATAGGCAAATTAATGTAATATAGCTCCTGCCAACAACTTACTCCTGTTCTGAATAGGATTTTCTTTTAAATAAATTAAGAATAATTATGCTTAGAGATTGCCATAAGTACTTCTTATGTCATCACTTGCTAGCTGCCAAGAATTGATGTTCATCCTTCTCTTCTCCTCTTTTCTGTTCCTTCTTTGTACTATCTAAGAGAAGAAGAATCTGGTATTTTGACCATACATGGCAGATGCCTTTGCAGTAGAATAAAATTGGAATAGAGTGAAAACTTGGTGGTTTTGTTTTAACCAGCTGCAATCATCCTTTCTGCACTAAAGGATTACTTGCTGTTTCTATTCCCTATCCTCTTCTGAAAAATACATTTCTGCTAGATTTCATTTGGTCTTTTTTCTGCATATGGCAGCATTATGTACAGTGCAGTATCCCTTTTTACGTGGGTGTTCAGTAGTCACGCTGTCAGTCACTGGTTGCAGGCACAGAAGCCGAGGGGTTACAGTGTGAGATTCAGCCATCACCTTGATCAGGGCTGTGCCGCACCCTGCGGCCCCCAGTGACCAGGGGCATTCTGCCTGCGGTTTATACAGCAAGCAGAGTGCCTCAGAAGTATTTGGGATGAAGTCCTAGCCATGGTCTGATTTCAGCTATTGATTGTAGAACAGCCAGGATTTTGTATTGAGAGTGACACCAACTTGAATGGTTAGTTTATTCTCTTCATCACCAGTCTTTGCACTTCCAAGTTTGTAAAGCAATGACTTCAGCTTACACAGCTAGAGCTCCTTGTAGCCACTGCCCACCTCTGAGGTTGTCTGATTGTTCAAGCCCAGCTTGATATGGTTTACTTATCACTAGGGCTCCATGATGCTACTGCAATACAGGTATTTGAAAACATATCCCATTTAAGGGTTTGTACTATTCGTGCAATACTTATTCAGCCTTCTGCTCCACCCCAGCAGAACAGCACCCCTGCCATTCCTGGGACTCACATGGGTGCACACAGGACAGGAGCTGCCTTGTCCGCCCCCACCATCTGCCACGCACGCTTGGCTTCCAAGAGCCAGCTGGAGCCTTACTCTGAGATCCCAACAGCCTCATTTCCTTTAATAGCCCACTTAAAGCTGAGTCTCCAAGGAGGCACAAGTGTTTTTTCTGTATTTATTCTGAATGTGTTGTCACAAGAGCATCTTCATATTTCTTTGGTGCAAACAAAAGGCTCCTTATATATGAGTAGCATAAGATGTCAGCTGTACCTCAAAAAACCAAACAAAAAGCACCATACCTTTGTACACAAGAACACCCAGATCCACGGCCATGGCTTCTACCAGGCTCCTCACACCCACCCATTGCTGCTTCACATTTGAGTTGTCAGAATAGTCAACAAGTTTTTTGTTTGGTTTTGTTGTGGGGTTTTTTTTTGGTTGTGGGTTTGGTTTGGGTATTATTTTTTTTAAGAAAAAGTTACTTCTGAGACAGAGCCCTATTAAGAGCATTAAACAGGTCTTCACGATTCAGAAAAAAATTCCATATTGTAATGCAAAAGAAAAAAGTTTCATGCTTGCTAGTACTACCCGCAGTGAAATTTGAGTTTTTTCTTTGTGGGATTAGTCACATTTCTTTTCTTGTTCTATAGATAAGCATTTGAGAACTGAAGAGGTAATCTTGAAATAGAACATTGTTCTCATTTTTTTGATGTCCACCTATTGAGCAGCTGTTTTTTTAAACAAATTCTTCAGTAGAGCAATGGGCTACTTTTCCCCAGCTCTTTCATAGGCAGCCTACCACACAGAAATATGATCTTCTGTGCCATCCTTCAAAGTAACATTTCACAAAAATACAGGTCATCTCCAACAGCAAGGATTCTGCAGTGGATTTGAAGATTCTGCATGGAAGAGAAAGAAGGTGGCAGACCTCCATTTGGTGTGCGTTGTCCTAGGTTCCTTGGCTGAAACAGGGAGGAATTTGGTCGTATAGCTTTTACCCAATATTGATTTAAGCCTTTCTACAAGCTACTACGTCAGAACATAGATTTCCATATTTATTTTAAATGGAACTACTATGTTACACTATTAACATGTGATAACTAGAAGCTGAATTGCCAGTATGGCCTTTGAATCAATACAGAGTATTTTTATGAAGTTTAACATATCCTGGAGAGTAAACTGTTGCTGGTTCCCTCTCTGGCTTTCCTCCCACTGAAATCAAAAGACATTTGGCCTGGGAAAGAGAGCAGCTTGCACTCTAAGTAGAGCTCTAAACTGGTGACAGGTTGTTAGTTTTTTTTTTTCTTTTCTTTTCTCTTTTAAACATTAGCATTGTGGAGCCTATGACTTTGTATGATGCCAGGGAGAACGAAATGAAGACAGCCTTATCAGCAGGCTTGCATCCATAAAGGCAGTGGGAGTCTTATTATTGCCTTCAGTAGGGCCAAGATCTTACCCTGCAACTCTGGGCATAAAAACATTAATGCATTTAAAATTATATGATAAATTATCTGAACTGCACCCTGGATAATATATACTTAGTAAAAACAACAACGGGTTTAAACTTTATTTACTGTTGTAAAACAGCCCTGACAGACATGAATAATTTTTCTGGAGCTGTAATATTATTTGATTTGCAATGCTTCACAAATATTTTTCCTGCAAATTATTTATCATGCTATGGGAACTGACTGTACTTCTGTGATATTAATCTTTAAAGCCTGCTACATATTTTAATCACTGTTTTATAGAGTTAAATGGCATTCAAGAGCTAATATATTCTTGTAAATATAAAATCAATTAAAAAGTGTACTGTAAGATATTTAGCACTTAATTATTTGAGGCATCAGTAATATGCCTATGCGATACCAAGTACAAGTAGGCAGTTTCTAACTCTTTTTGCAGCATCACCCTGGTCATTTGAACAGTGTTTATCACGACAAAAGGTATACTTCACCCCAGGGAATACTTATGTGTTTGAACAAGGAGGGTTTTGATTTAACAAAGCCTTGTTTTGATTCTACATAAAACATTCCAAGTTGGACATGCAACAATATTTATTGGACTTTAGACAAGCCAGCAGAAGTGCTAGATGACAGCATGTTGTAAGTATGGAAGCTACGAGAAAAACACAACACAAACCACACTACTTTGAGTGAAAGGTGCAGACTCCACTGGATGTTTCTGGAATGAAGTGCTTTCTACCACTGGCCTAATAAAGGGCTCTCCCTTCCCTTCTGCTGTAAAACAAAGGAAAAACAAAGCTAGTTGAAAAAAGACAGATGACAGACATGAACTAGTGTGCCATGGGAACCCATGCTCTGAACTCTGTTAAAGGGCTTTTTGGATCCCACAGCAAGCTGAGGCAAGCACACGTCCAAGTTTCTCTGCCAAGACAGAATGGGCAAGAGACACTTCAGGATGAGCGGGCAGCAACCGCCTGTAAGAGCAACAGCTAGGGCAGGCATGGCAGCCAAGAGCCTGGTTGGGGGAATTTTTTGTTTTATCTCTTTACTGTTCCCTCCAGGAAACACCTGGGCTGTTGATTCACATACAGACACCTCTTCAGTACAGTGACTGTCAAATTGGGAGCCTTGGCCAACTGGAAAAAAAAGTAACAATTTTGAAAGGCAAAAAAAAATAAAATATAATCATGCTGTGATGATAGTAAAGACTGTAAATAAGCTGCTTTTGTCAAGTTGTGTAGACACCTTGGACAAGCAGAATAGACAGTTTAGCTGAACAGGTCAACTTGTTCAGGCTTCTGGTTTTTAAAATCAAGTGGAAATATAAACTTCATGAAACATTGGATTGAAGCCCAAGATCACCTGCTTGTGCAGTAGCAACATCTGTGGATGAGACTGCTGAGCAACAATAGCTGATGGTGTACGAGGTAACACTTTTCAGTAGCTTGGACAGTTTCTTCCTACTTTTGAGAGGATGGCGCATGAAAACACGTGGCCTCAGAAGGCCTTGTCATCTTGGGTGAAGCAGAATCTGACTCCCAGGCAGGGACAGCAGGCACATGAAGGATGTTGTGTTAAGTTATTTTAGTGCACAGATTTTATATTCTTGATCAGAACTGCTCGCTTTCAGGACAGGGTGTGCTAGTGCCACCCAGACACACAAATAGCACCCAGAAGCCAGCCACAACTTTGCCAGGTCAGAGATAGCCTGTTTCTCGGGCAGGAGGTTGATTTTATACTTATGTGAATGATGTCTGTAAGGGGCTCTCCATAGACCCAAACTAAGCTGTTCCCACCCGAAATTGCAGCACTGCTAGCAAACAGTGAACAGAAAGCCTCTACTTTTTCTAATACAAGGATACAGACAAGCTTGGTGCAGGAATTTATTATGCCAGCTGAAGTTCATAGACAGGACCATGAAGCCATATCCTGACACAGCAATCAGCCATTCCCATCTGCCTTGCCACAGGCCTGGGATGCGAGTGGGCTCCATTCGATGTGATAGTGTGGCCACAGTGGATGACCTGTACAAGGCAATGAGTGCCTCTCCTCAAAAACCTCACACTTCCCATTTGAAGAAATAAAACATCTATCTTTTCTTCTCATCTACGCCAAAGACTAAGTCATGGTAGGAAGAGCAGGTCACCTGATTTTATTGGTAATAGAAGAACAAAGCTATAAACCTCAGGTAAAAAGGAGAACAGTAGCCCAGATAGATGAGATTGCTCCTGAAGACCTGGCCTGCCCGAGAAGCCTTTGGTATTTGCATTTTACCCACAGCATCGGCCTTTGGGTGACAGGCCCTCCCAGGTCTCAGGAAAGTAGGAGAGCTCTGTAACTTTCTGAGACTGCTTGCTATCTTTTCTAGTAAACTAAGCAGGGCCTGGCTGTGGGCCCGAGCAGTGGTACACAGGCCTCTCCACTGTTTATCTATTAATATACTTCCTGGCAGTGTTTCAGCCCATGCCAGATAGCCTCCCACAAAATGTCCTGGCACGAGGCAGAGGATAACAGTGGCCAGTATGAATTAAACAACATTTGGAGTGTGGGAAAGAATTCAGCTTGCATCCAGATGGCAGCGTGATGCACGTACAACAGGTTCTGCCGCAGTTTATTTACAGACAGACCCTGTGGTCAGAGCAGGGTGCACAGATTCTTCACCGCTCCCAGCTGTCCAGGCTGCTGGTGGAGCTCTCCCAGGGCAGCTGCCCTGGGCCAAGACCTGCGTTTGGAGCCTTGCACAGTAAAAAGTGTGTTATTTGCTGTTTGTCTGCAGAAACCCCTCTGCCAGTTAGATTATGGGAGGGCATCTTACAGGCTGACAAGTCTAGCTGAAGAAGACTCAGGGCAAGCTGAAACTAACTTGTTGCAAGAATTATGGCTTTATACCCAAGACTCAAACTTCTTCTTGAGAAGCCAAGCTGAGTTTAGATGCTGGCTGATAGCCAGTGATTTTTCTGCTCTTTAAGGCTGCTATCTTTAATGGAAAAGGCTGAGAAAGAGCAAAAGTCACTTTACTGTCCTTTCCACTGGTCGCTAATCCCTCCTTGGCAGAGATTGTGTTTTAGGTTGTTTTATCAGTTGGTTCTGTCTAGTCTTTCTATAGAGGAAGAGAATGACCAGTCTCTCTGTACAGATAGAGGTTTTGGCCAACATCTGTTGATGCAAGAGCAGAAAATAGAGCAGGAAGATTGTTTCCATTTATGACATGAAACAAACACTTCATCATGAAGACATCCCTTTGGTGTTGTTACTGATGCTAGTTTAACATGAAAAGTAATCTTCTGAAACACAAAGAGTAAAAATTATCAGAATGCCTCACTACCATCAATGAGCATCTCATTTTTGGCATGAACTTTGTTTATCCAAGCAGCTTGTGTTACAGGAAAAACTAAGCTTTCTCTTTCTGTCTTTGAAGAAATGTATTAACACCGTTATTGTGTTACTGTTTCCTTTCCAAGTAGTATTCAGTTTACTTTTAGAGCACATAGTTTACATGGCCAAATCACTGACAGATGCAGATCAAACCAATACAAGATTCTTGGACTTTTCAAAGTGAGGTTTTTTCTGAGTTGCTTTTTTTTATAATTAAAGTAACCATCTTTCAGATTATTTTTTTTCCAACAAAAACCTCTATGCCGTATAGTGTTATGCCAGGTGAATGTCTGTGGGTTTTGTTTACTTGTCTTTAACTTTGTGTATTTGTGCATAGTTTCCCCTTCACTCCCAGAAGTCAGAGGGAAGTTAAAAGTATCAAGAGCAACCTAATGTTCACTTCAAAGCAAGTTGTAGTTGGTGCCTCACTATTTTGATATATTATTTCATTTATGATCTCCACTGTTAGGAGAAATGTTTAGTAGTAGATGCAAAAATAATCAGCACAGTCATTATGATGCATGGCTACTGGATTTCTTGGAAAATTATAAAGAAACAGTGAGGAAAAATGTTGACTTGAGTACAGATTTAGGAACGGGATAAAAAGTTCAAGCCTAAGTTTATATAAAGGCCACTTCCACAAACTCTGTACAGTGCCAGTATGCTCTGTTCTTACCAACTTGGACTAACTGGTGCCCCTTAAATATACCAGGCTCTATATAACTAAAAAAGGAACTTTTTGTTCAGTGGTTAAACCTCATCTCTATCCAAAACCAGCTTCTATCATACAAAGCTAGCCTAACCTCAGCTATAAGGTCTTTCTGGCTTCTGTCTTACCTGTATTTGTTTTTAAGAGCCTGTTTCCATATTAGTTCTTAAAGGCTGATACTAGATATCATCCTGTACAAGAAGGAATGACATAACACTTTTTATCCTTGGGGCACATATGGCTGAGATTTAACTCTTGCCTGTACCTCTGCACCTCTCCCCCTGCCCCCCCCCAAACACTAAACGCAAAAAACACCAGCCCCAGAAAAACCCCAGACCACTATATCCATCCAAAAAAGTCACTACTGTTATTTCTCCACAAAGTACTTCCACTTACAGAAATCATACAGAATTGATGGAAAGCCAAGAACTAATCACCTGAAGGACAGGTGAATACCAGTGTTCTTCGTAATTCCATGATTTAACTTGAAAATCTGCATTAAATCAGATGCCTGGGGGTGTAGAGCAGTCCCAATACTTAGATGTTACTCAGCTGGTATCTGTTTATCCTCCAGGCCAGGATATCTCCTGTAGTTTTGAGGCTGATTTCCAAACTGTGAACTAGGGTTCTTTCTAACTGGTTGGTACAATTCACTTCAACAAGTTCAAGAGAAACTCATGCCAGGTTTCCTCAGAGCTACGTGTTTAAAAGCATAGCTATGAAGAGACAGAAAATAGCAACTCTCAGTGTTGGGTTGCTACACACAGCAGCTTGTGCTGGTAAAAAGGGATGTGTTGACTACATCAAGAATAGCGAGTGGACGGCACCCCAGGAGGACACGCAGAAATGCCTCATGCTTTGAAAGCAGGCCCAGCACGTGCAGTGTACTGCAGCGTGCAGAAGGCGAGGAAGGTCAAAAGCCCCCTTTGCACCCTCCCTTTGCCCGCCATGTGCTGCCAAAGAGGTCAAGTCCCTTGCAGAAATGCAGATACCAAGATTTTGTCTATATTCTGTCTAACCTCTAGAACCTTTACCAGTTCTTTCTCCTTCCACCCATCTTCACCTTGTGCACTAGCAATTTGTGTTCCTTCTCCAGTTGCCCACGTCTTTCTAGTATATAACTGACCATTTCCCCCGTGCCTTGGCCAATATGATATTCTTTTGCAAACCTCAGTTCTTCCAGTATTGAGCTGATTCTTCTTCCTTAACTCATTTCTTCTCAAATATTCTTGGGTTTATGATTTCTGCCACTATGAAAGGGAGTAAATGCTGTCAAGTTATATTGCATGAAAGGGAAAACTGATGGGAGTATGATACTGTCTTGTCTTTGTAATTGGAGGTGTTAGAAACGGATTTGCCTCTCCAGAGGAACTAACCCACCTTCTCTGGCAAACAAACAGCACAGACAGTGAGCTTGCAAATGAGATCGGTGTCAACTTGATTAGTAAAGCATGCTGAGAACAGGAAAGGTAATTTAATTTTGAAATACTGAAGAAAGTAGATGCAATATTTGCCAGAAAGTGAGAACACAATAGAGTCTCTACAGATAACAAGAGCTTCCTTGCTATTTCCAGAGTGCATTCCTGAACAAACCTGCTTGGAGATACAGTATATCCTCACCCCCATACGATCAAATCATTTGGCTTGACTAGCATGTCCAGGGGAATACCTATCCCTAACATTTGCCTGTCCATGTACAGAAGATGAGTAACAGTTGCTCTTGCACTGCTTAGAGCTCTGTGTATTTACCTCTTAGAACTTCAAGGAAAATATTGCCTTAGCAACAGCTGAGTGGTATTAAGACAGAGACAAGTCATGTGTGGGAAGAGAATTTAGGGTGATGGTGGGGGGAACCATTATTCAATGTTTTCCATATTTTCTTAGAACAGATTTTAATTTCCTTTAAGTTACTGCAGTCAATGACAAGGCAGTAGAACGCTGCATGTGAAATACCTCTGGCTGTGCACTGAAATAAAGTGTGACTAGACATACCAAACAACCAGTGCAGGCAACCCCAGACTGTGAGAGTTTGATCATATACTCGTTACTGAAACAGCTTTTCTGTATTTGTAGAGTTCCCTTTATCTTGTAGCCACATCTGATGGAAATTCAGATGGCATGTGTGCTGTGATGTTAATACTTTGTTTCTTTCCTCACTTTTACAGACACTAAAGCAGTGGTTATGCCTCTTACTAGGGATTACAATTGAGGAACAGTTGATACCAATGCTTAGTCACTTCATCAATGACTAAAGCACAAAATTCTGTCTACTCTGCAGATCATATGTTATTAAAGAGATTGAAAACAAATCTTTAAATAAGTACTTAGGTTGCTTTTAGTGCAATGTGGCTTCTTTACCATGACAAAGTGATAAAAATACACATGACATCATAAAGCTCATAAAACTCTCAGAACAATTTTGTTGCTGAAAGTTTTACACATATCTACTTGAATTCATTTGGTTTGAAACTTGCCTTGGTCTAACATTTTCTTGGGCTGAAAGCTTTTTTATACAAACAACATGTGATCTAATATAACTAAGCTTTTTTATATGTATGTAAAGTGGATGGAAAGTAATTGTCCTTAAGGAAATGCTATATATAGAAGAAAAGCTAAATATTTTCAAGTCATAGGCTTCAGTACGTTTTTTGACATCATCCCTAGAGAGGCAGAAAGAAACACAACAAAAAATATAAAAGCAGTTTCCTTCAGAAGAATACACAGAACATGAGAAACAGCTTAGTAAGTAAAGAGAACAGTGTTCTGCAGAGTGGAAGTCATTATCCTGTTGGTTCACATTTTTCACTCTAGTAATGATCATGCCCTGTTACCATGTATGGGAGGTGCACACATATCAGAAGGTAAGACCTTAAAGCTAAGTTTTAAATATTTTTAAACAAATGTCAAGACCTGAATAAGTCACAGAAGGTGTAGGCTCTGCAACTCTTAAGAGGTACAGTGTAGAATAACAGCTCTGGGGAAGAAGAGAGTGTTGCAGGGCATTTTTGTGCCATGAAAATTGCAGACTGGTATTGGGGATAAATCAATCTCTGCCTCCCCATAGCTGCCCCTGGGGAGCACCACAGCTGGGAAGTTGCCTCCCTAGGGAGAGCTGCACACAGTGCTGCTGCTGCTGCGCTGGAAAAAATCTGCATCTTGACCTTCTGCAACACTCTCTCAGTCCTTGAGGGTAGCACACTGGATTGTGCCAGGAGTTGGAATAAGTTCTCTGGTTGGGGATTTTCTGTTTTGTTTTTTATCAAAACTGCCAAAAGAAAAAAAGTTTATATATACAGACACACATAAAATTGGTTACTTTCACTTGGGCTTATATACACACACATGCACCTTTCATGATGGTTGGGGGAAAGAGAGGCGAGCTTGCCCAAAACAATTTACAGTGAAATAACAAATAAAACTTTATCTCAAGACAGTGCTACCTGTGAGCCAGTGAAAGCAGGGTGACAGATTCTGCAACAGCACAGTTACCCACATAGAGCACATACCACAGAGGAAGTGTTCGATGGCTACAGTTAAAGGGTATAGGGAGGATACTCCTGCGATATGCCCAGATATGTCAGATTTCAACAGAGGGAATGCTGATTTGAGGTTTATGTAATTCAGAGCTGGTCTAACAGAGTACACAGAGGCAGACACATGCAGAGGGACAGAAAATGGCAGTATTTAAGAAATTTCACCATGTTTCCACGTGCTCATTTGGAAAAAAGATGGAAAGAGATATCTGAGTAAAGTTTCCCAGGGCTGGGGTTTTTCTTCTCTTTTCAGTTTTTCCATATTAAAAAAGGTGGCAGGATTCCTTTCTTCATGTAACATTCCAGTAGGCGTGTGTACTAGTGATACTGTATTCCTATTAAGCCTGGCCTTTCATATTAACAGTTTGTCCACAAATTTAACACATTGTAAAAGGTATCTGTCATTCGTATATATTTTAAAACAAATGTTGCCACATTGTTAGGATTTGAAATTTAGGGACGTTGTAAAGGTATCGGTCTAATTTCTTTGTGCAGCCTCCCATATGATGTCCTTCCAAAATCTGATGAAGTACTGGACTGACAGCAGGGTCTTAATCACAGCCTTAAGCAAGTATTTCAGTTGTGTCTATTTCTCCTCCCACTCCTGATCTGCTTTGTCTGTTTACTATTTTTAGGTCAGGACTATCTTGCACTAAGTTTATGCAGCAAGAACCCCAAGATTTTTTATTAAGAGCTAATAAATGCCAATGCAGTGTACAGTCACCGCAGGTACTTTTATAGGTATTATGAGAGGACTGCCATCCCTGGGAAAGAAGCTGCACCTCTAGAGTTAACACAACAGCTTAAATATGGACGATACATATGCATTCAATATGGTCTTTCAGAAGCTTTTCATAAAAGGCTGCAGTTTGAGAACTAATTTATCTTAACCACACTTGACTTTTTGTCATATTAAACAGATGACTGCAATTGTTTTTTTTTCAATAAGCAGCGCTACTGCATATGATAAGACAATAAAGGAGTATTACAAACAGAAGTAGAAAATTCATATTTTTAGAAATTCAGCTAAAGAGAACACAAGCATGTCCCCCCACCCCAGTCTTTCCATTTTGCTTCCAATTCCGACTGTCTAGCTCTCTGGCACTGAAAGCATGTTTGGACTAAAAATAGAACTGACAATTTGAAACTATTGGGTGTTGCTTTGTTTTACTTTTCCCTTTAATACATGAGCCTGGAACTGAAATGAGGAAAGCCTTTCACCCAAAGAGAATTTACCAGAACAAAAGAAGTTTGGCAGAATTAATGTGCTCATGATTGCTGGGATATTTTCTGATACAAGTCTTTCAAAATACGAGGTGGAATCAAGCATGAAAAGAGATCTTGATCGAGTGATAGGACACAGGCTTTCTTCCCTGACTGCAATACACACACCACAGTCTAAGACCACAGTCTCCCTAAGAAACCCACCATAAATCACAGAGTGAAAAGTATTCCCACAGCACATAGAGTCACTATTTTCTTCATAACCCAAGTTTCAGTTCTTCTGCATAAACCAGACTGTGTGGACTTCACATACATAACCCATAACCCACCCAGGCCATACTCTTCTCAAGATGGTGCTCGCTGACAAGCTCACTTGTGTGCAGGCCAAGGAATATGGACATTTTCTGATCCTGTCTGTTAAGACTTTTCTGCAGGAAGCTGGCTTTCTAGGGTGTGAATTTGTGCTTTGAAACCATCTGCCCTCTGTTGCTTCATCTCAGGCAATGCCTTAGTGGAAGGAATAATAAATCCTGTTCTAAGGTGACAAGATCTAGTGCTTGTCACTAACCCTCCAAATCTAGAAATCCAGATTAAACCTGTACTGAAATATAACAAACTCCAAAATCAGGCCCATCTGAGGCATTGCCTTTCATTACTAGAGCCTGCAGAAACAGAGGTTGAAGATTTACTAGTAACAGCTTTCCTTCTCTCACTTCCTAAGATCAGTTTATTTAATCTAGAAATGAGATCACTACAGGACAGTGTTTTCTCTACACACACATGCTGAAAGTTTGTTAAAGTTAGTTAATGCACACAGGGATCGATGTCTGCTGGAGACAGAACAAGAAGTACTCAGCATATTTGCATCCAGGGAGATTTGGTCTGCCATCAGGAAAATCTTCCTAACTGTAAGAGTTGCAAGCACTGCATTAAGCTATGAAGGGATGTTGGTCTTGAAGAACAGATAAGACAAGTATCTCTTCTAGCCTGCTAGCCTTATCTCAGAGAAAGGAATGGATTAAATTATTGATAAAAAGTTTGTTCCTTCAGCCTCATGTTTCTATGATACCAAAACCACACACAGCAAATCAAAGCTTAGCTCGGTGATGTAAACAACCATTTTCTACATAAAGACACATTGTTACCCTAACTTTGGCAAAGATTATTGTCTGCTCACATGGAAAGCAAAAATCTATCCTTAACTCCATCTCATTTTCAACACCGATAGTCTTTTAGATACAAGCTCCCATCTTTCTGGAGTGTCATTACTTCAGTTAATATTGTGTAGATTGCCTAGATAGCCCACTGATCCTAACATTAGCCAAACAGCCCTTCCTGGCTGCAACTTTAGAGCTTCTGAGCCTTGTTCGTTGATCAGTTAACTTAATCACCAAGTTGCAGGTGATCTATAACACAAACATTGATTTCCAAAATGTAAATGCAGACAGCTCAGTTGCAGAGGCTGCAGCATAAAGATGCAGCTGAAAAAAATTAAGGAAAACTATTTGATTATTCTTATCCCTACTTCTCTGCAGCAAGCTGAAAAACCATAAGTTGTGTTAAACCATGAGATCAGTGTGCATCACTGGTATCTTATACTATCAGATCACATTCCCCATCCATGCTCATCTCCCTGGATTCAGTTCAGAGTAATCCCTCCCAGCACCCTCAGGTGTTACTGATCCATAATTGCTACAGCAGGCGCCCTCACCTCGCCGGAAGCAAACGTTCCTCCAGAAGCCAGAGGCAGCCACCTTCTGTGCCAGCTGGCTTTGAAAGCAGAAAAGGAGCCAGTCCAAGTTATCAGGAAACTATACCTGGAAGCCTGTCAGTAATATCTTGTATCTACACATGGTGAAGCTGCTAGCCATTATTGGCACCTGAAGGCAAACTTCCCCCTCTTCAGTAACATTAAAAATATAACTATCTCCTGAAGATAGTTGTAGCTGCAACTTGCCTAATGCCCACTAGAAGCACTTTGTGGATGTAAATTACACCTGGAAGCATGGAAGGTGGATTTCTGCCCAATTAAAAATACACCATCTACTCCCAGCCCACAGACCGATGATGCTCAACAGTGCAGCGAGGCCAGGAGGCACATTAATACAAAGTGCAGTTGCAGATACACTTTCTGGCAAACCTGACAATATAATTTTATACATTGAACATCTGTTTTTTTATTTTAATTTTGTTATAACATATAGCTATATATAGCAAGGGGGGGGAAAAAAATAGAACTGTTCCTGAAGTAACCCAAAACAGACTAAACAGACTATCTACCTTAGGAATCTGATTTTTAACCAAAAAAAAAGTAGAACTGTTCCCGAAGTAACCCAAAATAGACTAAACAGACCATCTACCTTAGGAATCTGATTTTTAACCAAGGAAGAAAAAAAAAAAAGGAATGTTAGAACATATGAATTATAGTTAGCCTTACTCCTTTCTTCATAGTGCTATAACTTTCCCCTGGAAAAATCTAAGCAGGCTGAAGGAGGAAAAAGGAAAAAAAAAGTGGAAGACATGTTTACTTAAAAGCATGGGTGAAAGAAAAAGTTTGGTAGATTTTAAAAAAAAAAAGTGGAAGACTTGTTCACTTAAAAGTATGGGTGAAAGAAAAAGTTTGGTAGATTTTAGGTTACATCTTAACAAATGTATTCCAGAATCCTGTTATGAATTCCAGCCTCATCCTGACCTATATGGGAAAGACTTAAGACACTTCAGCCTTTGATTCCCATGCAAAGTAAGGGAGATGAGATGCCTTTCAGGTGGTCACACAGCTGAACACTGTGAGGACCAGGTCCTGAGTTGTTCTGCTGAGTCTAGCACAGCTGAATGCTGTGAGAACCAGGTCCTGAGTTGTTCTGCTGAGTCTATAGCAAGAAACAACCAAATCTTTCATTCAGTTTTTATGAATTCAAAATCTGGCAAGCCTAAGAAAATGGGCTCTCTTCAGCCCCAGGCTACAGAAGGAGGAGGAGATGCAGGCTGCCCTATGGAGACAGGACTCCAAACCAAGAAACAACAAATATTTCATTCAGTTTTATGAATTCAAAATCTGGCAAGCCTAAGAAAATGGGCTCTCTTCAGCCCCAGGCTACAGAAGGAGGAGGAGATGCAGGCTGCCCTATGGAGACAGGGCTCCAAACCACATACAGTCTTGCCTACTGCTTACCTGCCATCCAGCCGTTAGGAGCAGCAAGTTCTGAACTTGTGAATACAAGGTTTTCCCAAGTCTTATCGTACAAGGGAGACAAGGGAAAAGTAATCTTTCTTCTCAAAGAACATGCCACAAAGTCACTCTGGGCTATGCAAGGAAAGCGCATCAGAGCAAAATTACTGAAATACAATGCATGAACGAGACTATTACAGAAAGCAATTAGCATAATGTTCAGCTACTCTGCTGCCAGAAATAAACTAATCAAGCTCTGATAATATTCATTTGAATATTAAAGGATTTAAACACTCACCTACCTCATAGATTAAAATAAAATACCTCAACAGAAGGCAGTTAAAATAGTAAAATAGTATTCCCAGGGACCATTTGAGCTTACACTGCAAGAAAACACTCTGGGAGCACCACTTGAGCATGGAGTGTGTTACTTGCTTATACTCATTAATCCAACAGTTTCCTCTCTTTCTTTCAGACTGCTAAAGAATATCTCTGCTTGTTCTGCGAACAAAAACCAGAAAAGCACCCAACCTAAACAAGCAAAAATTAAAACACTACCAAACTAACCTTAATATTTAAAGTCACAGAGTAAAGAGAAGCCGTTTCAGTATACAATCAGACAGACTGGTGGATGTGATACCGCACAGCAGTTGACTCGCCCTGCCAGACACCACTGTAAGAGTATAACTAAAATTACAGCTTCAGATTTTTATGCTTAGAGTAGCTTTTTTAAGAAAAAAAAATCAATAGCTTATACAAGCAGTTGGATCCATTCTCAGTAATATCAGATATTGAAACAAAACTATATGACCACACAGAAAAATCTGGGTTCCACCTTTGCCTGCTGCCAGAACAACACAGAACGACCATAAAAACCCTAGGCACACTCTGTAGCACTGCGAAAAAGCTACTGTCTTTAGCAGCGATTTTTCCACACAGACCCCAGCATGCTGTTGTAGGCTACACAGAATGGTCACCGAGTCAGCCCAAGACTCCTTCCAGCCCAGCACACAAGCTCTCAGAGCAGCAAATACCCAGACAAGAACAGAGTATGTTATAACAACACAAACATTTCTCACAGCCTCCAACAAGTGACGACCCCAAGACCTCCCAAGTTAGAAACCATGCCAAGAACACCAAGGCACTGTACACCCACCTCACAAGTTGCACATCCCATCTTTCAGCCCTCCACAAGTGCCTTCTCCTCCACACTCCCCTGCAGTGAGTAACACACCCTCCTCCCACCTCACCTCTGTTTCAAGCACCAGGTGCAGCAGCTCATTGAAGCCCTTTATCTGCTAATGAGGAGGACCTTGTGCCAGGGCAGACACAGCGAGGTGCTTTGGCCAGGGTTCTCTCCTAGGATACCTGTTCTGCAGAAAGGCTGGCAGGTTACCATGGCACAGCCTGCCCCTGCTCTTCCTCCCTCATTCTGTGCCAGATGCATTTCCCATGCTGGGCTCCAGCCCTGTCTTACACATTGGAGGTGTGTGGAAGACATGGGAGTTTTGTGTCCTGGTAGGGGTTGTGACCCCCAGGTTAGCCAGGAGACTCTCAGAACTTACCCAGACCTCCAGCCCTCCCAGCTGGGGCTCTCCATCAGCTGCGAGAAGCAGCGTGTTACCATGTGTGTCTCCCATGACTGCATGCTTGTGTGCCTCAGATGCATAGACAAAATCTGACTATAGGGTTCATGGTTTTTGAGCCATTAATTCATTTTTAGCCTCACTTTGGTACTCTGCAGCCTGCTGTGTGGTTTTCCATTTCAGACATTCCCATGCTCAAAAAGCAAAATATAAATAGAATCACAGAGACCAACGTTCCATCCCTTCCAGAGTAAAAATTAAATCTGCAGTATTGACAGTGTCATATGCAAGCAGCAACTGCAGAGTAAGACTACATAGCAAGGCATAAAAAGATTCTGCAAGTATTAAAGGAATTTGGTTTTAAATTGGACTTTCATCTCTCAGACTCTTTTTAAAATTCTATTAATATTTTTGAAAATCAGTGGCAGCATTGTTTGTCTTGCAGTGTAAAATCAGTTAATATATAAAATAAGTGTCTTCAGAGTACATTAAAGAAATTTAAATGCTGAAATTACTTTATTAGCATTGAGGGGAGAAACACAATTACCAATTTTTCTGTTAAAATCTGTTTATTGTGTAACACCGAAGCGAGGCCTAACCTTGCAGCTTTACTTGGGTAAAACTCCCATCAAGTGAGGAGTTAGTGCTAGACAGAAGTAATTACGTGGGAAGGAAGCAGGAAAATATTTTTCTAATGAAATATTACAAGTTTTTTGGAGTAGCTAGCAGGTATTATCAGCTCTGTGGAAATTAAATGCTCAAGGGCCATCTTGGACTGTGAAAATCACCCTGTCGAGCCCGCAAGGGACGTAGCACTGAAGTAGTCAAATGGAAATTTAAAATGAATTAACTATTCCACTAGCAGATAAGTCTAGGCGGAAGTTCTCAATCTGGAAATTATGTTCTTTGGGTCTCTCGTTCACATCCTTCACCATATCTTTCCCAGTTGCTAAGAAACAGCAGCATTACGGTAGAGTACTCAATCCTACTCCATTCTAAATTGTGGTTAATTTGCCTGTGCGTGAAGTGGGATTCCTAGCCTGAAAAGAAAATATAAAATTTATGTTTAAATACACAAACCAGTACAACTGAAGAACTGAGGTTTCCTGCTAAATCAAAATGTTCAAATGATAAAAAGCTTTGGAAAGCTTACATTTCCTGGAATGTTGTATAATACTTGGGTAGAATAAAGGAATCATGATTAGCTGTGTCCCAAAATCTGTCCTTTTGCAAACCTTAATGAAAATTCTCAGCTTGAGTGTGAAATCTGATGGGTGCAAAGATTACGTGATTGGATAAATTTTAAAAATGGGATTTTTTTTTTTTCTCTCACATGGATAGTCTATACAGCAGGAGGAGATTTACAGCTTAGGAGTAGGTGGGAAGGAAAAGATGCTGCTGGGGTTTTTTTTAGAAAATTTGAAGGTATACTTCTTGTATGGAAATAAAAAAAAAGAATCTGGTACAAGTTATCTGGGAATGTTTAGGTTACACAAATATACCTAATTATCCTTGTCTTCTGCATTTCTTATTTACCTGAATAAGCTTAAACAGAAATAAGTCTTGGCTTTGTCGTTTGCCAGGGAATTTTCTAATTAGTGCCTTTGTTGTACATAGCCATAGTCAAAGGATTTTGTCATTTGATTTCCAAACATGAGTGGAAATTTGGTATTTCATTATGAAAGAACAATGAACAAGTGCCTGCTATTTGAAGCTCAGGACGGATCTGTCATTATCTTTCTAGCAAATTTGTAGTAGCAGCATTACTTTTTAGCTAAGTCAAGTAAGAGAATTTTAAATACCTCAGAAACTGATTGCTGTGAAAGCCTTTTTTTTTTTTTTCTCTCTGTACAGTTTTATACAAGGAGGATTTTCATAACTTCTGCTTGGAGAGGAAAAGAAAAAGTTACTGTCTTTTCCTTTGCCAAGTAGGGATGTTATGGAAAGACTTTCTAACACAAATGCAATAGACTTCTCAGTTCTCACTGGGCAGGGACTCTCACTGACTATCTAGGTGCTACGTGTTAACATGAATATCCAGCTAGATCTACGCTCTGTTAGACAGCCTGCATTTCCGTGGTCATTTGTAAGAGCCAACAGGCTATGTGGGGATGGTTTACTAAGCAGAATAAACTCTGCAACCAAAAACTGAAAGACATTTTTGTTCAGGGTGCTTTGAGAGCTTTCAAATTATAAAAATGTAGAAAATATGTTTAAAATCCTTATTTGTTGAATGTATGTGTATATTTGTGTGTATGTGTTGCGGTTTCCAGACTGAGATTTGAAAGTTATTACTCTGATTATCTTTCAAGCCTCTGTTTTCCTTCCTCTCCATAATGGTATAAAGATGAATACATCTTGTAAGAAATCAATGATTATTTCATTTAACTGCTGATTGGGATGTCAGAGGGCTTTTAGGATGTATTGTAAATAAAGAGCTTGACAGTGGCCACATTGGCTGTAACTCACAAAAGAATCTATGATAATTTTTGGAGCAGCTAAGTGCTACTTTGGAAGTGACCTGAACAACTAGCTGTTGTCAAAGGGGCAGAAGAAGGTTAAAGTGTACGATCAGTGGGGATGGACACAGCCCTGACTTTGGAGAGGAGGGTACATTGTACAGCCAAAAGCACATAAAATGAATGAATTGAGCAGAACTGGGGATGGAAGGGGGATGAGGCTTTCCCTTCTCCCACTCCTTCCTCTCTCCATCCCAGCTCTGGCTGTGAAATGCATATGGGTAAAGAAGATCTCCATTAAGATACACTTCAATGCGGACCTAAGGTCCGTATACTGCAAAGGGCTTGTGTTGGCCTTAAGCAATTTGAAGAGTTTTGCAGGGATTCTTTATGTGTTCCATTACCCCCAGATAATACAATATTAAGAAAAATCTTCAATTCAAGGCATAAAAGATTTTCCATGGTTTTACACAACAGTTTTACAGAAGCTTGATGGCTTGTGAGAATACAGTTTTAAAAAGCGTGATGGATGTTCCGCAAAAATCTGGTTAAGGGCATATGTTTAAAATACATAAATATGTATTTTAGTGTGCCATTGCCCTTTGAATGCCATCGTGAAAATGTAGTGAGGTGTGGTATAATTCAATGAAATGGCAAGTTTTGTTGCTGATTCCCAAATCTAATGCATTGTAAGGAATGTTACCCGAGGGACTGACAGTCCTAACCAAGCCTAACACGGCAGCTTTAACGTATCTTTTATTAGATTAATCTGAATAAAACTAACCATGAGTTGGACTATCTGAACTATAATAATCACATAATAATCCACTGTCTTGTGAGTGCTCTGTGGCTAATACCTTGCAGACTGCTGCTCTTCTGGCTTGCTCCTGAGGGCTTTTAGAGTAAGAGCTGCATTCACTGGGAGCAGCCGGAGTTCTGACTGCCCATATACAGCATAAAGGAAAAGCAGAAGTACTCTGCCCATGTTCAGAAACTATCCTGCCCCTACCCAAGGCATGTCATTCACTACCTTAATTCTATCAGTTTCAGCAAGAACTAACAATGTATTGTCTCCCACGCAGAGATGGCTGCAATGTCCTAAAAGCATCAGTTTAGATGGTAATCCTGTGCCCAGAAAACCTGAGGTCCTGAAACCAACCTAAAGAAGGCTTTAATG
Source organism: Pterocles gutturalis (assembly GCF_000699245.1). Classification (NCBI taxonomy): domain Eukaryota; kingdom Metazoa; phylum Chordata; class Aves; order Pterocliformes; family Pteroclidae; genus Pterocles; species Pterocles gutturalis. The sequence continues at coordinate 21,008 of NW_010120992.1, forward strand.
AAAACAGTGGATAGTTCTGTAAGCACCAGCCCCTTAATATATGGTCCCACGCAGCAGCATGACAGCGTTAATTCCACCCTGCAGGAAGGAAAGCCGTCTGTGGAAAGCCATGCTCTTCCTGCAACTCCGAGTACCATTGAACACTATTTCAGGGAAGATCTGAAAAGGCTGGTGGAGATACAGACGCGTGACAAGGGGATTTGACTTCATTAATCCTCTGGCTAAAGCTCCTACATATGGCATGAGCAGCGATAGCCACTATTACAGCACGTGAATTGTTGTAACAGCAAGGGAGGGGCTGGCAGGACGGACAGATGCTAGGCGAGGACTGCGTTCCTGCCCTCCCACCAGCACTCTGGCAGAGCTCTGAGCTCCAGTGTTTCAGCTTTCAAAGGGAGCTTTTGGAAAAAGGCTATGGAATAGCCACTCAGTTTCCACTTGACAGAAAGCAGCAGTTCAGACCCACTAACTGTAGATTCTGTTTAGAGAGCAGCCCTAGAAATGAATCAGTGAAAGGCATAGCACAAAATAGGCTGCTGTTTCAACTGGCAACTGCAGAATCCACTTGTACTGGGCTATTTCTGTCTTCCTTGTAGAAGAATAATTTCCATCATGTTAAATAATTTGTCTGAGTAACACAATCTGGTTTCATTTTCCAGCACTAGTGGAGGGGAAACCTTTATTTAAATTTTGTAAATGATCATCAGGAGCTAGATGAACCTGTAACAGAGCTAAATAAATACGCCAGATACCCAAATGATCTTGCTATCTACTGCAAGGTCCTGGAAAAAATAAATAATTCTGATTAGTTCTTTGAGTGGCCAGCTTCCAATGCCAGCACTAAAGGCAGGCCCTATGTACTCTGGAGCAGATGTACTCCTTTAGCATAGAACAAAGGGGACTCTGCAGCAGTGATGACGATAGCCAGCTATGGGAAGGCTGACCTGCCAAGGAGTAAACACTGACTCAATAGCCTACTGCAGTGATTTTTCAATATTTTGTTTCATTTTGCAGATTACTTTTCTTCAGTGGAGTGTGCTTGTAATAGAGTAAATTTAAGCTTATAGATAATTGACTAGGTTTTCTCAGTTGCTTTTTTCACTGACATCTTGAAAAAGGTTCATGGGCTGCTCCAGTCTGGGTATGTCCACCCAGGCCTTACTTAAGTAGGCTGAGTGCTCGACTGTACTTTCTATATGCTTTTCCTAGGAAATAAACTCAAATCTCTGTGGAGAGTTGTGAGATTTTTTACTCTACCGAGAGCTGGTACTAGTGCTATATGGCACGTGAGCGGTGGTGCGTAACATCTCTGTAAACATCTGAATTCCATCCAGTACAAGTGGGAAAGGGAATGCTTTATGGTTTAGTGGATTTTTTCGTTCTGCATTTTTGTTTTAATTAATTTGTCTTTATTCACCTGCTAATAAATTAGGTCATGAAGTTACATCTGTCTCCTTGCATAACTTGAACAGCGTAGGCGCTACCATGGAAGTCAATGTTTTCTGTGCTGCACTGTTTTCTGCAGGTTTTTTAACATGGTCATTATCAAAGACTGAACAATACAAATATAAAAGAGCCATCAGAAATTATAAGCTTTGAAGCTGTATAACAGTGGGTCCTAAATAAAAGCAAGAACTTAAGCATCACCAGCAGCACTTACATGGAAAAGAAAGAAACCTTTCATGTAGTGAGTACCTACAGAGAGACCCCTGCTGATCACCGCCACATTAAAGGATACCAAAGAGGAGACGTGCGAGACTTTGGTTGTACGAGGTTAACACATTATCTGCTTGAATCAGGAAAAAACAGAAGAACAAACACAGGACACTGAGAAGTTTAAAAAAAAAAAAAAGCCAGCCTGATTTAATTGGAAAGCATCACTCGGCTGGCTTCTTTAGTAATTGTTGGAAGCCATCCCAACTCTTTATATATTTAGAAGTGATATAATTCAACTCATAAATAATTTCTTAATAAGCAACAGTTCTTCCAAAGTATGTGATTTAATCCTGCAGAGCTTGTGAGAAATAGGGCTGTTCCCTTCATGCTTCATACACTTAGAACATTTTATGACAACAATAATTTTTCCATGGCATATTTCAGAAGTAGAGTATCCCAATAAATGCATTCAGTATCCTGTGAAATGACAAAGGCTTTGGACAGGAGGTAGTAATGAATGCTGAAGCAATTATTACTGGCAGTCCTATGGTGTCACAGAGATGAAATTACAATATCATTAGGGAAATGTACATAAGTGTGTGCAAGGTTAGACCTGATTAAAAGGCAGTCTTTACACTGCTGAAAGACTAGCAAAATACAGTGGTGCTGTGTTGGCATAAAGAATGAAAAATTTCCTCAGAAATTTAAAAAATATTTGTATGTATATACATGTGCATATATATATATATATACAACCACACAGTTTTTTGGTGGGGTGTGTTTTGGTTTGGTTTGGTTTGTTTTTTTCCAAAAGGACACTGAGTCTACAAGACCAAGGTCAACATCAGCTCTGTGAGTTTGAAGAGGAGCAGAGAGCTGGATTCCCTATTGCAGGACAGGAGCAACTCCCTTTTTCAGCCAAAAATCTATGCAGCAAGGCTAATGGAAACGGCAGACGCAGGAAGAAAGGGGCTGTCTGACAACCTGGGAGACTGACAGGAAATCGTATGGAATTTTATCAAAAATACGTGCATTTTCAACAATATTTCAACCAGTCAACACTTCCCATCGAAATAGCTTAATGAGAACATTTCCAGCTTATATTAATGCTGGGGATAGCCCATAATTTATTAATTTCCCTGTTCTCAATTGCATAAGTAGATGCAGCCATAATATTTGTACAGGCTTAAGTCTCTTTAGGTTCAGAGTGATTATTGTTCTTCAGTGAACCTATTAAAGATAAATGTGATGAGGGGAGTGCTCCCTCCCTTGGTATCGAACCATACCGCTTTCTCAGTGCAGGTGGAGCTATGCCAGTGCACGCCAGAGGATTCGGCTTCTTATTTTAAAGAAGAACAGATAGTTTCAGAGGCTGGATCTGTACCTTGGGACAGGAGATACAAGAAAGACGACAAATTCTTTTTGATTCAGGAGGTATGTTTTTCTTTGACTTCAGTGCAAGTTTAAGCAAAGCTCCAACTCGTCTTTGGGGCATTAGTCAATATGGCTATTAAACATTAGATTGCATGAACAAGGTTACTTCAGAGCAGGCAAAAATTAAGGACACATTTGGAAAGATACGAGAGGGGAAGGAAGAAAAAAAAATCAAGATTTTAAAATTCAATTTCACACTAAGGTCTGTTAATTTTACTCAGAACTTACCCTAAAGAGTGACAAAGCTATTTACACAAATAAGTTTAAGCAGGGCTTGGCTGTGAACTCCCTGGCTGTTAAAGAAGCGTGTTTTGATTAGTTTCAACTTGCTTTGGGTTTAAAAAAAGTAACAAATAGCGCTGAAAATCAGCGAGGTGCCAAGGCTGGCAACTGGGAGTCCCCTGAGCCGCCAGCCATTCTAATCAGGGTGCCGCTGAAAAGCCCTGTTTTGAGAGCTGTTCTCTGGCAATGGAGAAAGAAACAGCTTTTCATTCATTTCCTTCCCACTCCAGCGGGTTAGTCAGGACTAACCGAGTAGAATAGGCTCATTATTGTACCTGTTCAAAGGACAAGGATTTTATATTTTTGCGTGGAGGTGGCTTTGCTGGTGTTACTAACCTCTTGCAGTTAGTTAGGACTTCAAAGGCGTTACTTTGCTCCACTTACCACTGAGATCATCCTGTTCTTTTCTGTACATCTCAATTAGGCAAAGCAGAGCAAACAGCTTTACTCGCTGGAGCTCATTCATTAACTGTGCTGCAATGTAATGTTGCAAATTCTGCAAAGAATGAGAGGAAACTTTTTCCACTGAATCTTTTCATGTTTCCACATAAACATGTCTGTTACCATCAAATTTAGTTAAACATTTTCCCCTCCCCAAGTAAACATTAAGTCTGACACATTAAGCCAGCAGTGGCCATCTTAAGCTGCAAGTCCAAAAATACAGCAAAGGCAGCAATTAGAACTAACTGACAGTTTGGGAATTGCTGTAATTACAAAACACTTTTGCTGGAAAATACCACACTATATTGCAAGAGAAAGAAAAGTGTAGTTGTGAAAGGGAAGCGATGACCCTTCTGAATTGCAAACTTTATTGCCGTGCAATCCCAAGGGTTGCATCTCTGAGTCTGTGTCTCATGCTAACACTTCTGCACGGATTACTTACCAGGGAAACAAATGTGTCAGGATCTGGAGGTATGAAAGTGCAGAAAATGCCCCGTTAGATTTTTTGCATTGTATCTTATCTGAGGACGCCAAGAAAGCAATGCTTAACAGATGTGAGGAGGTCCTTATGAAAGATACCTTCTTTTAGGAGATACCTTATTGAGAGAGCTCATACTGCCCTGTGCTCATCTGCTAAACAGGTATTACCCAAAGCAGCCCAAAGCACTGCCCCAAAGGGGTTCTTTGGCCCCTAGAGCGACAGCACAACGCACTCCTATGGCAAGAGGAATCAAAGCCACAGTGTAATAACTGCAGTACAAAATGTCTGTTAAACAACAAAGAGCAAGCTGAGGCACTATGTGTTGTTCAACACTCTCCATCTAGTCTTTCCTCACCCAAGTAGAGATGTGTTGTAGATTTGCCAGGTCAAATGAATACCTACAAACACCTGGGAAAACAAAATCAAAAGTTCAAAGAAATATACCCTAACATGTAGACCATACGAGACATTGTCAGCAGTCTAAACTGGTTTTGGCACAGGTTTTTGTTTCGAGAGGAAAGTCCATTTTTCTTGTACAACATGGAAAGGGGAAAAGATGACACAAGCAGGACTTGAAGAACAGCGAGTGATTGTAGTCACCTGTATTTGACCAAAACATGTTAACTAGCATATGTGATAAGAATGACAACAAAGAAATAACACAGAACTAAGAGTTCCAGAAATCTTATAAATCATGGTAGAATTAGCCTATAATATTTCAATATTTGGGGATTTTTTAATCATCCACTGCACACATTTCTCCATTCCTATCTCTGAAGCTCTTTTTTCATTTACTGCTTTGGTGACTTTTGTGCCTTTTGTCTCTTCACTTCCAATGGTAAAGCAAAGATAATGCCATGAAAAGTCACTCCTAAATCTAGTCATTGACACAAGTAATTTATATTCCCATATACCAGATGAATTGCATAATTATTTTATTTTTTAAAAAAAAGGAGGAATGAGGCAAGAACAGACACAGTTAAGATTTCAGCTTGTTCTCTGTTTTAGAAGTTGTCATAGTGAATAATAAACATAACTAAAAGAAACCAGAAGATAGTCCCTCCCTGCATTTACTGATCCAGTCCTCAGTCTGGAGCATGAGTGCCTGAGTATGAGCAAGACGGGTTTTGAATTTTGGACATTAATTCAGGCAGTAGCCACCATGCAATGCATGATTATCCTTGGGAAGCTGTGGGGAATTAGAACAGTAACATCAGATATCCTGTACAGAGACAACATTGTCTGAGAAACATGATGCAAGGAATCTCAAAAAATACAGTTGATTGGAATACATCCCCTTTAAATAGCGAGTTCCCTCTAAAAGAATTAGGAAAGAGCAGCTGATGGATATTAAATCAGCCTTGGATGAGAAGTGTTTGGAGTCAAACCTAAGTACGTCATGGAAAGCAGGGAAGTGTCTTTGGAAAAATAATCTCCCTGTCATCGTATGTAACATCATAACTCCATGTGGCCAGTTTAGGCCATTGTCATTGATGCCAGTAAAGACTTTCATTCATGAAATACTGGATATAGCAAAAATAATTCTGATCTATGCAAAAGGAGGTAGAATCATGTCCTAAATCTCCATCTTCATATGCAGTCTTAGGATCTAGGGGTATTTCAGAGTAGATCCTGTTACAGCAAGTGCTCCTCCACAAGGCAGCATTTTCTTTGCCTTTCTAAAGAAAAAAAAAGTGTTTTCTTTAAACATTTTGTTTTCTGTAGTTTATCTGAACAGATATCTAGATAACTTTTTCTTACCACAACACCTTGGACATTTATTTCAATTTTTGTAAATTTCTCTTGAAGGAAAAGGAATGAGAGAGCTGCCTCCAGATGCATATAGTTTAATTGATTCTTCTGTCAATACATAAGTATTAGATAATGTTTGCTTTTTAAAATAAAGAACTTTTATATGTAAATTTGAAATAGGAAAGCAATTAAATTTCACCAGAAGAGGCCATTACAGGCATATCCAAATTAAGACATGCAAATGTACACTTTTTACATATTGAAATATGCTACATTGCTTTTATGGTGTTGGTCTGGGTTTTATTCTGGAAACAAGCAGGTAGCTGTAGAATTGTCAAGCATCTCTAGAATTTTATGGACCATACCCATCACAGTGTTAATGAGATTTATCAGCTTCAGTTTGACTGGTTTACAAAGCAGTATAATTATTACAAGTATCTAGATTAAGAAAATCAGTGCTGCCCTGAATAAATTCCTGTGGCATATCATCACATTTATAGACTTGTGTTTATAGCATTAATATTCTCACTTAAGCAAAAGTCCCTGGATACAAATCTCTTCAGTTACTGTCTTAGGATGTATCCTTTATGCGAGTTCCAGGAAAAAAATGCTTCAGCCCACCATGAGTGTGAACATGGCACCAAAACCTAGGCAATGACAGCTGACTTTTTTTTTTCCACCCTGTTTCCATTTGTCAGAAATCTTGCAAATCTCGCAAGCTCTAACACGCTGCTTGGATTTCTAGGCAGTCTCTCACTATATAAGAGACAGGTTTCTGGCATTTGGAGTTTTATTTCTTTGATAAAAGCTTTCCACAAGCGATTTCTGTGTATATTAAAGTCAAATAAGTGTCAACTGATGCAACAGTATGCCAGCACCACTGGGCTGCGCTTAACGAGAGCCCACGCTGTGGGAAGCCAGTCTGAGAGGCTCTCGGGGGTGCCCATTTGCTGTAAGAAAATGCGATTTTATCATGAGTGTATTTTGCATTGGAGGGAGGGTTGTTAAGCATGCTGGAAGGGGACAGCATCTGCATGTGTTTTTTCTGTAATTATGAGAGTATTTAATATTTGGGGAGACAATGTTGAAAAGCAGCGAGTGGTAAGCCATCTTCAGGCTTTAGGCTTGAAGAAAGGACAGACAGACAGCTGATGGATGGGGAGATGCTGGTAGCATCACTTCTACAACAAACCTTGAGAGACCTGTAGCTCGGGAGCACCCAGTGGTGCCAGAAGCTGCAGAAATACAGGTGGGCGAGTTCACCCCAATGGCAGAGGCTGCTCTGGACCGTCAGCACTGCACCAAGGGGTCCTCAGCAACACCTCAGGCCCAGGGAAAGAGAACAGATTGCTGTGAAACAAACTATTTGAATAGACTTGGGTGGGAAAAAGGAAAAAAGAAATAAAAAGAGCATGCCAGCTTTTGAGTCTGGCAGCAAACCCAGCCCCACTAAGGTGAAATCAGCTGAGTTAAATTTCTACTCAGTTATTTGCCAAGGGAAGCTTCAAACACATTGTAGTGTAGGGCTTAATAGCATAACACTAGCAGCTCAGATTAGCATTAATTAAAATGAAAGAAGAATAAAGAAAAGGACACATATTCCAGACCTTTCATGCTGAATATGTAATGTGCGATGTCTCTATGGGGTGGACTGCAAACTCTCTCTTTTGGCTTAAATCATCCTGGGAAGTTTTGTTAAATTAATAATCACTGTTAGTAAAAGTTAAATTATTTAGAATATCATTCAGCTTGATGATAGAGTTTATTTAAATGTCCCTGCTAACAGTTTATTCCCTGAGAGCAATATAGCAATACTTACATTCAGAACACAAACACTGGGTTGTTGTTTCTACGCTTTGTGGTACAAACCCATAGGGAACTCTTGAGATTATTCTGGTATATGAAATAATAGTAATGAATGACAGGTATACAGTTATTCTTTTTTAAGGCTCCGGTCTCCGTTTAAAAACATACAAATATATATTATTTGATTGAAGGCTCTCTACAGCAGTGATTGCTTTCTGCTCACTGTTTATATAATTAGAAGTGAACATCCCTGAGTTATGGTACAGCCACTGCAGGAGCACAGAGCAGGAACTACAGACAGATCTCATTTCAGGAAAAGCTGAACACTACAAAACTCATGAGCATAACAGTCTTATTTCTCTAGACAAGCATATGATAGAGATTGTTAAACCCTCCTGCTAAAGGGAATCATATCATTTATCCAAATTGGGTGCAAGTGGTCTGGCCCATCCTTACCAAGTCCTCTCTGGTGGGTTGCCTGCAAACAGCAGCTCAGACCAGAACTGTTCAAGTCCCTCTTCAAGAAAGGAATTAACATTTTTCTTCATTGTCAAAAAAGTTGAATGGGAAACATGAGATTGGGCAGAATTCAGTTTTTTCCTATGGGACTGGTGAGAGCTGAGTAAGAAGTAGATTTTGTAATGCTTCTTCAGGCAGAAAGAGCACAGAACCCAGCAGAGCCTTAGAGCAGGACTGAGAAATGCAAGATTAGGTCTCTAGGAAAGAAGGACTTGCCAAGTCCTAAAAAGCAATAGGAGGAGACTAAGCAGTATTTCCCCTCAGGCAACTGCTGGACTATCTGAGGAAGCTCCACTGGGTCTTCACTCCCTGAATACCATGTCAAATCAGAGATCAGATGAGTCTAAACTCGCCTTTAGAAACTGTCCTGATCAGCCTCAAGAAGCTGCCTATGCATAGAATGGCTCCGGAAGGAAAAGCAGCATGCCCGTGGCTCTGGTTCTTCAGCATTGACCACAGACACTCTAAAAATTCATGCTTGAGATTAAGAAATGCAAAATTGGCCAAATTACCTTCAAAAGTAGTAGTTGTTTTGGTGGGATTAATTTTTGTTCCTAGGCACAATTTTATTTTTTTTTAGCAGAGCTGTGGAATTGTCTATTATTCTGTTACCGTTAATCAGAGATGAAGGCAGCAGTTTTGCTGGCATCTGAAACAGCGAGATGATAACAGCACATGGGCTGTGCTACATTTCTTTCTCTAAATATCAGGCTGAGTCTGATTCAGTTCATGCAGAGTCTCTCTGTAGAGACTGTTGTGGCTGCTGTATCCAGAGGTAACATTTCTGCATTATTCTGGATATTCAGCTGGATGCTTTCAGCACAGGTGTAGGTATCAGCACCAGTAAACACAGTACTTATGTGCTCAGAGATTTCATGGAACTGAAGCCTCATGAGGGATGGCACATTCTGCTTATCTATGTTTGTCATTGAGGCTTGTCCTTGCAGGGTTTTCTTTAGGTAACATAAAGGCAGTGATTTTTTTTCTTTTTCCTCTGCAAATTCAATCCTGACTCCATATAGCTGCAATATCATATAATAAGGATGCATACATATATATATTAAAAGAAAAAAACACATGTACACACAATAGACAAAGGTACAAAACCAGATTATCTCCATTAACATTTATCTTCTACAGGAGCTTTGCTGTAAAATGTTATTTATGCTACTTGGGTCAGTTACATTGCCATGGAAGTACTGACACCGTGCTTAGCATTTAGTTTAAACCCATAGCAAGGAAACCAGCATTTGTAGTCTAGTTTCACCTCCCTTTTTCCAGTATAACCTCAGGATTTTTTTGTTCAGTAAGAGAGCAAAGCACTGTATCTTTTGGCAGATAGTATTCATACAGATCTTGAACCAAGGAGGAACAGAGTTGACCTGCAAGCCCACCACACTGACTTTTGTATCCTTCCACAGGAAACAACCTTTTGCTCCTAATATATAATTCAGCTCATATTTTCATCAGCGTATACTAGGGTTTTCATGGCTGAACAATTTTTCCTTTTTATTAAAGAAAATGCTGGATAAACAGTGCTCATTCTTTACAACAGGATTACAGAGAACAAGTATGGAGAATACAGCAGGTGGTCTAATTCGTGTGGGCTGGACAGATAAGTATTAGTCTGTGTCTTTTTTCCACAGGGATGGAAGCCATCACATATTCCATTCTTAGTACATCTTGACTGGATGCTTGACCTGACACTGCAGATGAGCAGCGCAGAGCAGATCACCCAAAGGATATATTAAAATCTAAATCAGGCTTCATCTTAAAGGAAAACAGGGTTATAGATCACATCTGAGGCATGAGGCAACATGTGCTTTCTTCCTACCAATAAATCCCCAATCAGATGCACAAAAGCTTGTAAGAGATGGAGAGCATGATGAATCCCAGCTGCATTGACCAGCATTAATTTTTCCTTTGGTCGGGAGTTTTCCATTTAGAATCTGGGTTGGCCATCTCCCCAGCAGCTCATCCTTCCCTAGAGGCAAAGGGGAGAACAAAAAAAAACAAAACCCAAAACAAAAAACCAAAAACCCAAACAACCCAAAAAAACCCATGTCAAGGATTCCACACAGCCTAATATTCTGTATTTTTTTTTTTTTAAATCACCAGGCAATCAGTTGAGCATTGTTTAAAACAATAAGTACATGGAGACTCTTCTAGTTTTGTGGTCCTCCTTTGGGAACAACAGTGAACAGGCATAAGCACCCTCTCTTTCTCAAGTACTCATGTCTTTGCCTTTTCAGTGTCAGCCTTGGTGTTTTTAAGAAATACTTTTCTAGCACTTTCAGACTGAAAACAAGACATTGATTTCACCCTGATCAACTGTATTGATGGGTTCAGTTTAGATTTTTCTTGTGAAGGTATGCAGAGCACCAGTGTGTGTGTGTGGGCAGCTGTTTCAGTATAGCACATGCTTAATCTCTTCTCAGTTGAAAGGGAAAAAAACCCTGAACTACAAGGAAAAGGAATTTACTTATTTGCTTGTCAGCCAGGATAAGTAGATGACATTTAAAAAAAATTTTTTTTAAACTTGTAACACCATTGGTTCAGTTAGAACTATAACATTGAACTAGCTCATTGAAGATGGATTCTACAATAGCAGTTCTGATGGTTATAATCAAACAGCAAACAGGTTTTGTTTCAGCAAGGCCATAGTGGGATTGTCTGTTAGAGGTCTCTAAAGAAAACTTTAAACTTTTAGTAGGGAGAAAAAAACCAAAACTTCAAATGAGTTAAAAGAAAACAGAGCAGACACTATTCAGACACTGATATTATCAGCAGCTCTTACTCAGAAGGGGAGAATGCCCTCAGGTCTTTTATGGACTTGCACAAGCAACCTTCTCGGCTGGTATTGCACCCGTGTTGTACAGCTGCAGCACAAAGCAGCAGCTAAGGGGAACTGGGCAAAACAGAACCATCTGCTTGAATGGAGGGTCACTCATATGGCAAGTGGTGAATTAATTGGGAGGATTTGCTTTACCCCAAAAGACTTCACAAGCTGGAAAGTCTTCCAGATTTTTTGTAGTCCTTTTTTCACTCACAAGTATTCTCAGACTAGAAATTAAAATCTTGGACTACACTTAGCGATATATTAGGTGCCTTTACAAATTTAGGCCTTCACATTCATGTAGGAAATGAAAACTGTTATAAATACACAGACACAGGTAGCACCCACATACCTGGTAAGTTATGATGCTGTGACATACAACAAATTATAACTAGGCATGACTCAAGGTGAGGGATCAGAAGAATATTTCTGTAGTAATTGGCTTACACACTTGCAGAGTCTCTTCTATCAAGAGTTTTGGTTTGGGTTTTTTAGTGGTTTGGTTGTTGTTTTGTTGTTTGGGAGGTGGGTTTTGTTTGTTTTCTTAAGAACATTAATCACAGGATAAGCTGCACTTTGAACTCCCTTATGCCCCTATCAAGCCCTCAAGTTCCAGCAGGTTTGGCATCCTTTGTTTTCTTTAGTGAAAGTCACATCATGGCCCTGCTGTTCCAGCTGCATTACAGCCATAGCTGTACCTGTTTGTTGACTGCCAAACAGCGGGTCCAAACGTGTTATAATTTGTAAACCCTTATCTTCCACAGCCCTGTGACTAGTAGCTGATTTGCAAACACAAGCCAGCATCTTCAAAATATTTTTTCTTTTAACTGACTCCCCTAAAGCACATAAGCAAAGAACAAAAATGACAATAAATAATCTATGCAGAAGGTTATTTAAACTTTCTTTTCTTAATAGTTTTAAATATGTTGCAATCAGTCTAGAGTGTCTGCTCCTGGCTTGGAAAAGTTAACTGCTATCAAACCCTTCTTGCCACTATTGTCCTCTTCATCTTCCCCTCATTTTACTTTCTTCTATAGTTTAAACAGAGTTTGGAAGCATGGCTGAAGTTAATTGGGATAATTAAGAGCTCCTCTGGGGTTTTCTGTAGGAACCCACAGAATGTTTTTCCAACTGTACCTCATCTCTGCCGTTGTTATATTTCCCTCCTATCCATCACCTTCTTAATTCAACACCTAGTGGTGAAGCAAACGAATAGCAAGGTAGTAAAACAATAGCACATGGTGTTCATTAAAAAAAATCTCCTTCATTTGCCAGATACACAGATGCCATTAACTTAAATCAATTCCAAGCTTAAACAGCCTGCCTTTCCCCTCCACCCCCCCACTTCCCTTGGCCTCTTCTCATCTACACACACCCTGTTCAGTGTTAACCCTGCCCATCCAATACACTTGCCCATCTGCACTTGCACTGTCTCAGTGTCCTCAAAGCACTGCGAGCAAAGAAGGCTGAGCAGTACTGATAGTGGGGTTTTCTTTTTGTTCTTTAAAAAACAAAAACACCCAACAAGAGTGAATTGCAATTTTGCTTCCAGTCACCCCACCCCCCCCCTCCTGTGGAACAAGGTGGGCTGTTTTGGGTGTATCTGAACTGTGTGCTGGAGGATGGCAAAGGGAACTGCATGCTCTGCGGAGATGCTGGTGTAGTTGTGCAGGGATGTGGTGCTGGAGCTGCCGACCTCCATCTTCTCCCCTCTGAATGGGGCAGAGCTCAGCCCCGTGCAGCTGGGGAGCCTGGGTGGGCAGCAGCAGCTTGACACGTTCTGCAGATACAGCCTGTTTGTGGGTTCTTTGAATGTTTATTTACCTTGACCTGGTTTAGCAGAAATACTTTTCCCCTCATTTTGTTTCAGCCTCATATCAAGCTACAGAGAAATGCCATCTTGGAGTTTCACAGCATCTTCAGACCAGCTATCCTTGGGCTCCCGATGGCTTGCTTTCTCATGGAATTTTGTACATCCCTAGAGCATAGACATGGTTATTTTTCATGCCATTCTTAATATATTGAGTCAAAAATAGAATCACTCTATGTAAAAGGCAAGGACGTTGCATCTCTGGAGAAAGAGCAGCTTACTGCGACAGCAAGCAACTTCAAGGCACAAAAATAAACTCTCAGGAGTGTCTTTTTGAGGGGAGAGAAATCAGGGAACCTGTACCCAATAGCCTGTTCCTTAGCTGCACTTTATCTGTTCAAAGCACGCATATTGCAGAGGCCTTGTTTAATACTTAGGGCTGGTGTTGTCAGGCCTTGCTTTACTAACAGTATATTATTACGCTCCTACTGGGAACGACCAACTCCTGCATGTTAAAGAGTCTTCTGTGGAAGGAATAGAAAGTGTTGGAGCCACACAAGCACAGGGAAACCTGCCCCCTGTTAACCAGGAGTGATGGCTGTGGCCATTGCCAGTCCAGGCCCACAGCCGCCGCCACAGCTCTGCTCTCCCCCTCACCCACCAGAGCAGGGCCTGCAAGAACTCGCAGAAAAGCCCATACATCCTGATCGAGAACCCAAGCCGTTCATGCAATCAGACTCAAATCCCCCAGGACCTGTTGCAAGTGTTCAGATGTTCCAACACTGGGAAGAGGGCCCAGCGGCTGCAGAATCCCCCATCGACAGGAGAACAGCCCCAGGCTCTGCTCTCCCCCTCACCCACCAGAGCAGGGCCTGCAAGAACTCGCAGAAAAGCCCATACATCCTGATCGAGAACCCAAGCCGTTCATGCAATCAGACTCAAATCCCCCAGGACCTGTTGCAAGTGTTCAGATGTTCCAACACTGGGAAGAGGGCCCAGCGGCTGCAGAATCCCCCATCGACAGGAGAACAGCCCCAGGCTGAACCAGGAGATCTGCCTCTGGGCCGCTGCCAGTGAGGACTACAGCACAGGGAGAACAGGTGGAAAACACCTGCCATATACCTGTACACTGTCTGTCCCAGCTCTGGTTTCTCTGTGTGTGTGGTTTTGGGGAGGTTTTCTGTTTGTTTTAAGGAGGGAAGAAGAGAGACTGAGTTGTTACTACATTCCTGGAGCAAGGATTGTATGTGCTGAAAGCAGAAAGCCCCAGCAGCTTTAAGTGAGGCAATTCCAGCTTGCGTAGCTCTATCCTCCATGCTTAGATAACACAGACTGGATTTTCTGTTATTCAGTGCTTGCAATTTTTTTTCTCTTCAAGTTTTTGCTCAAAACAGGATCTACCAGTGGGGAAACTGATCATACAGGAACGCTGCAAGCAAGTTCTGCAGATCATCTGCAAAGAGAAGTTGCTACAGTAATTCCATCTGGATTAAAAACAAGATAGCTGTGAGATCTTGAGAGGTTCTCATGGCTTGTAAGAGTCTCAGTGGTAAATAATACTTTGGCGAGAAAATCCTTTGTTTTCTAGATAATTGTTAACTTTTGTGTGAAAGAATGTGATGTTTGAGTCCTTTTAAAGATTCCTAGGAGGCTTTTTTTTCTCAAACAATTGATTTATCATTCATTATATGCCTGATGCTCCCCCAGAGACTCTGTCCAGTCTAAGCAATAAACAGTTCCTTAGCACATATCAAAGAACTCATTATTGTCCTGTTGTGAAAATTACATGGCCAGACATTAAAGCGTGCATAATTTTCCTATAGAGATAATAATTATTTGTCTAATTAGACATTTTTGCTACATAGTCACCATGAGACCTTACTTCTAAATGCAGTGTCTTTAAAAGGAAGGTGTGAGGAATGTGGTAATTGTGGAGAAGACAAAGGAGATTAAACACAAAATGTTTCAGAGACAAATTAAACTCTTCAACAGTTACTCCTCAGGATTTGCTATATTGCATATATTGGGGAAAAAAAAAAAAAAAAAGAAAAACAAACAAACAACTGACAGTTTGAAGGCCAAAAATTCCTGACCAATTCAAGATGTCCCCTGTTGCCACCAAAGCACTATTGGCTGGGTTTTGTGAGCTAGCCATGCTTACCCAAGATCCTGCTGTAGTATTTTGGATATGTCAGCATGCCTCTCCACTGTAAAAGACTTTTTTTGACCACAGCTAGCATTTAAAGAAAAGACCACTAATATAATCATCAATATCTGTCTGAAAATACAGGAGCAGGATCAATAGATCATTGCAACAGGTAGAAACCAATCCTCCTGCATTCCCATTCCCTAAAGATCGGCCCAGGAAATGCCTTGCTGTGTTATGGCTCAATCTATTGCAAACACCTCCCTTCTCAAACCTGTGCTCCCAGTGTGCCAGTGCTTTGTCTTGTAGTGTCAGGCAGAGTTAAACCAGCATTCTTCTGGGGTAGGGATGTTCAGTCTTTTCAATGTATTTTGTACTTGCTATCAACATAATGAGCTGCCATTGAAAGACTTTAAACCCATCTGTAAAATACAGTGGTCAGTTTATCAAAAGCTCTTCCAGTTGTATAGTAAAGCTTAAACAACCCCAAACACCACAGTATTTTACTATCACTCCTGGCAGACAGACTTACTCATTTCTGTTAACACCTGAGCACTTTCAGATAAGAGCAAAGCCTTGTCTGTACACCGTGTGTGTACCTCAGGGTGCTGTGTAAGCAAGCTCTGCGCTGTTTACACTTACCTCCGATTGCCAAAAGTTACCCAGATGCGTTTGCTGCCTTGGCAGAGCTCCCCTGCCTGCTACAACATGGGAGGGGCAAAGTTTAAACCGAACATTTGAAAGTCACTCTTCAAAGATACCATTCCCTGTCCTGCAGCCTGGTTTAGGTTTTGGTTCTGATGTATGTTATCAGATTGAAAAAATGAAGAGCTTTAGAAGCCTCTTTCAGAGGGAGGACTTTGCTGCTTGCATGTGCCAAACTCGTACTTGGCAGGCCAGCCCTGAGGGCTGGGTCCTTAGCAAAGCAGTTGCGGTCTGGTACCTCCATTGGGTTTGTGGCCAAAGACACAATGCAGGGAGATGGCCCTCACTGAGCCTTTGTCAGGGAGTGGTTTCCTCTGTCACAGGCTGGATGAGAGTTTTCAGGATATGACCAAGTGTAATGTCTCATAGCAGCCATACAGAATCACAGCATCGTGTCGGCTGTACCATGTACTCAGGGAAGCTCTTGTGAAGGTTTCCACACTGTGGGCCAGTTTCAGCCACAGGACAGTGCTGTTATCCAGGCTCCATTTGCCAGCTCCTGCTTTTAGACACAGGAGAAGAACACAGTTATGTTGTGCATTCCCAGCCAGGCACTGGGGGTAGCAGGAGAACAGCTTCGCCAGCCCCTTTCTTGGCAACTCCAGCAGAGCTGATAGAAGCAGCAGCTGAACCCCTCTTCCCTGTATATCGTCTCTGGAGGCATTATTGAGACAAGGACAGCATTTAACCCCTCATTCTGTGTTGCTCCTCTTCCTTTACAGGAGCTCCCCAGCCTATCACCACCTCTGCCAGGTATGGAAAGGCACACTCCAGTATGTAGCAACAATATATTATTAGTGAAGTAAATGCCAAATACAAGCCAGCTGCTGAAATCAAAACTATCATCAGGAATCTCCAGTCACTGGATTCCCAGACAGTGCTTTTTTGCAGTATGATTGCTGCTCATATAAAGCACTGAAAGGAAAAATGGTCTTTTTTCCATTCAGTCATGTTCCCTCTGTACATGGCTCTTGCTGTTATTTCCAGCATCTCCAAGTTTTGCCTTCAGACGTTTGGATACCGGTATGTTCTCCCAGGATCATATATAATTATCAGTCTGTAATCTCCTGTTCCACTACACAAGTGAGCAACCCTTTTATGATCATAGTAACAGTTTAGAAGCGTTAAAAGTTTGAGCACTGGGCCCCTGGTGCTTACACATGTTTAAATTGGCCCTCCCTGAAAGCTGATATATTCCATCTGGTCTCTTGGATTTCTTGGCTTAAAGTTACTGGAAACACTGAATGTTTCTTCTGCAGTGATCCCGTAGCTGTCCAAGAGTAATACGCACACTGAGAGGTCCCTGGCTGCTCTGGACTAAAATACTGTGGGAGAAATGCTTTTAGTGCACTTTTTTCCTGTCTGCTGTTAGAGCTATTTTGAAATCCCAAGTTCTGCGGTTCCCTTTTCTAATCAATCTTCTAGCATGTAAGTGATACTTGAAGGATAAATAAAACACACAAGTTTGCAGCTCATTACCTCTAAACATTTTGTCTGAATACCTCAAATTAAGCAACTAGATTTTTTTGATGTTTGCTTTCTGCATGCTCCTTTCCAAATCTGCACTAGCTTTTTCATGTCTTTATAGCTTAATAGAGTTTCCTGCTCTTATTTTCCTCAAAGGTTATTTATGCTTTATTAACTATTGATGTCAAGAAAAAGAGGCATTACAGGTAACTGCAGGTTATAGCAAAACAAGCTGTCAGCCCGGTAAATTATCAGCACCAGCAGCAACACTGGATTAGCTGTTCAGATATCCACTGCCCATTTAACTCTCTACAGGAGCTTTATGATACAGCTGCCATGTCCCTTCTCACAGGCATTCCCAGACTCTCCAGGCTCAGGGGCCGATATACCACTAGGTCAAAATACACAGATGCACTCAAACTGGGTCACACAAATTGTTAAAACAGCACTTTCCTACAACAATTTTCACAACCCAGCTATCTTATACTGTAGCAGGCTCTCCATTGGCTTGGTGCATCCCCCACCAGCCTGGGCACCCACTAGAAGCTAGGGGGATACCCACATTTCCAGCAGCTTTGCTGACTCCTTAAAGCCTCTCTTCTGCTGCAGAGGCTGCACTACATCTGAAAATTGAGGATTCAGGAGTGTAAAAATATTTCAGCTTCTTCATCATCTTTACTTTCCTATATATTTCCTTCTTTTTAAGATTCAGCGCTTTGCTTACTTACAGTACAGCTGCAGCACAGACACAAGGACCTTCTCCCATCCCATCCCATCCCATCCCCCCCATTCCTGCCCGGCAGAAGGAGCTCACTGCAGTCCCACAGCCCATCATGATTTTAGCTCAGTCCTTTAATGTACAGCAGCTGCACTCACCTCTCCAGAATGCCTTCAAGCTGACTCAGTGCCCCCCACACACACACACTTCTTGGCAGTGGCCTGAAAACACAGCCCACCACCCACAGCCGGGAGCCAGAGCTCCACTCACCGTGTAAGTGGGACGTGAGGCTCCCAGCTCCACACGGGAGTCACTTTAGACCAGGTGAAGACAATGGCTGAGGTAATTGATTAATTAGTACAAGCTGCAGCAGGCACTACAGTAACAGCTCCCAGTGTCAGACAAAATTGTTTTGTATCCCCTCTCTCCACACAAACCTGCTAATGCCATTAAAAATGCACTGGCCAAACTCCACAGAAACTGCAGAGGAGCTCCTGCTCTGTCCATTTTCACCTGGGAAGCAGCGCTCCTTCCAGAGCTCACCTCAATGTGCCTTTTAGCCATTTGCCAGGGGAGAAAATAGCCTGGCTGCAAAATTTTATTAAGGCTTTGACTAAGAAGAGGCTGACTGGAAGGGAAATGGATCCATGTGCTCGGCGGGCTTGTGTCCATATCAGTGTAATTGCTTTCAGAATGCATCGCCCATGTTCTCTCCTGGGCATAGCAGGAGCATGTTCTGGTTCACTGGTTCTGCCGTGTGTTTTGTACAGAGTGGCTGAATGGATATTTACATGAAAATAGTATTGCTGAGTGTTTAGTTCTAATCATTTTGTACTTGGTACAGCCATCTGGAATCAAAATATTTTGAGAATATTACAGATGCTCTTGCATTTTAGTCTCAAAAACTCTTAAAATACAAAACTCTTACATCCACTCTCTAGAGCTGCCAAACTTTTTCCACACTTCTGCTATTAAGCAACTCTGTTATTAAGCAATCCTGTTATTAAGTTTAGTGGGTGTGAGACATCTTTGTCATGCTCAGTGCCGGGTGCCAGGAGCTGGGCTGTCACTGGTGGGGAGTGCTGCAGCACCCCGACCGCGGGACTGCCCCGGCGCCGGGTGCCTGTCCCCCTCCCTGCCTGCAGCTGGCCGGGCGCTGATCCCACTGCGGGTGTCACAGCTGTGAAATGTAGGTCTGAGGAGCTGCACGTTTTGAAGGATGGAAGATTACTATGAGATCAATCCCGTCGCATGGTGCTTTTTAATAGCTTTTATCATCTACACAGATAGGGAGAGAGCAGATCTGAAGGCAGAACTGGTCCTTGCATCAGTAAAACAGAGGTCAGACTTTCTATTACGGAAGCTAATAATTTCCCAGCAAAGCAGCATGCTTGAAGGTTGGTTTTTCTTTTTTAGCTTTGGTGTAATGTTCCTGAAAGCTAATAGCATCTATAATGTTGTTGCTGATTTATTTTGCTGTATGAAAGAAAGCAGAAAATAGACTTGCGGTATGTAGGAGGCAAAGATGTTGTATTTTGTGTAACGAGGAATGTGCTGCAGTAAGAAAACACTGCCATAGTAAACCTGCAGTCCCCATGAAAGTCTGAATTTAATCATGTGGCTAACCACTTGTGATCTTTAAAGCACAAGGCGTCACCTTGGTGTCTGAGCACTATGTGATTTTGGAGGCAGGAGTCCAAACAACCTCTCGCCCCTTCCAGCATACGCTGCTATAAAACTCTGTGCTCCTGGAATTTAAGCAAAGTCAATTGTAGCCCTTTACGAACAGCCCCCATGCCACTGTCTAGGCTGCACAAACAGGCTGGTGACTGTTTCTGCCTCCTCCCTGCACATTGTCTGACCCCACCAGCAGGCCCTTGGGCAGGTGGGGGCGATGGGCTGAGGCTCTGCAGAGCACCCGTCCCAGCGGTCAGGCTGGCAGCTTGCTGGTGCAGCCGGGATGCTCCGGCTGTCCTCCTCCCTGAGCTTCTCAGCAGCTCCCGACATGGTGGCGGGACTGTGGCAGCAGGCTGCAGCTTCTGTATTTAACACAGAGCACCACAGAATGCTCCAGATGCACAGGCTTCTCCCGTGTCCCCGCAGAGCAGAGCACAGCCCTGCCCCACCGCGACCCCGTGGCTGCTGGGTGCAGCTGACTGAAAGAGAGCACACAGCAGTCGTTGTGGCGAAACTAGTTACCAGCTATGACGGATTTTACAATGCACAGAGCAGGACAACACATTGAAGGAGGCAGGGGAAAGGAGTGTGCACAAAGTATTTGGAGTATGAGGTAGAGAAGGGGACCACAGCGGGGATCGGAGGGATGGAACTGGGTCTTGGATTGAACAGAGGAGAGCAAGAGATATGAGAGAAGGAGGAGGATATGGCATTAGGGCCTGGTGAAGGAACTCAAGAGAGGAGAGGGGAATACAGCTTCTACAGAAAAAAATTAGCAGCTTCAGTGTAATAACTTTTATTTTATTTTATTTTATTTTATTTTTAGAAAGACTAGAAGCAGCTCAGTCTCATGCTGTTAAATACATCTCCCACAGTTGGGACTTGCCGTGGAAAAATGGCCCAGCCTTAATCTTCGGTAAAACTCAGCCTGGTGCTCTCTGGCTGCACTGCCCCTTTCACCGCTTGCACCTCCTGCTGGGAGCTGTACCATCGCCTCCTCAGTGTCCGAGGTACCAAAGCCAGCAGTGTCATCTCTGAAGACGGCACTCTGCTCAGTGTTGTGGATGAGAGGACTTTGAATATAGGAACACACCCCAGAACCACTTATTTTGTGCCAGAGAAACCTCACTTGTGATGTTTATTAGAAGCTTTTACATGCTAATTTAGCATCAAATTTTGTCTCTCAGAAATCATATAAATGGGAGGGCAGCTGCGTGCATGTGTGAGAACGTGCTGGTGGCTGTGCTGGTCCTGGCTCCCACAGATGCACTGGCATAACAAAGACACAAGGTGGGCAATGGGGGACGTGGTACTTTGACAGCCAGCTCTTGCTGTGTGACACGGCTGCAGGCTTTGCTTCGAGCCGCAGAATTGCACCGGTTCTGCAAAGCTCTCCCTGCAGCGGAGAGCTGAGCACGGCGGGGGCCAGCTGGGCTCTCACCTGGTGAAAATGACATCGAGGGTGAAGTGTGATGAACGTTAGTAAAATTAATATTCTGAAAGTCTATGGCAATTATTTTCAATTTTTGATCAAAACAGATACTGAACAACTGCATCCACTTGATTAATTGCAAACTCTTACTACAGAAACAGACACTAATATTAATCTTCCATTTTACTCTGTCAAATGCACATAATTATTCATCGCGGATGCTATTTATATACCCACGTACTGCTAAGTGAAAGAATGCTTTCATCCTGTTTTTATCATTTTTAGATTAAATCACAGTTTTTTCTATTTCCTCGAGTCAGCAGCTCAGCCCCACAATTTTCTCTCCAAATGACAGGCAATCCTTTTAAGCACATTGAATTATTTTTTCCAGGTGGTGGTTCAGTTGAAATTAAATGTTACTCTTTCATACTGCTCAGTAGTACAGCTGTAGCACACAAAGGAAGATGACAACTTTAATATTCTAGCTAACTTGAACAACAGGATTTAAACAGAGGACGGTTTAAATTCAGAGTGTAATGTATTTGAAGTGAGCACTGGCACCCAGCACCCCTTTTTCCTCCCTCAGGGACGTAGGGAGCTCAGGGAAGAAGGAGAGGCTGCGGTGAACCCCCAGTGGCACGCGCGTGGCCACAGCTCAGCCCGCACCCCAAATGCCGGCAGACGACGGCTACGCTGCAGGGCAGCAGCATTCCTGTGCTGAGGGCTGTAAAGGGCCTCAGAGCTCACCCAACCAGCCTAAGACCCACTCAGGCTTCAAAATCAAATCAGCCCTGGAAGCTTTGATTTTCATAGTTATTTTTAATCTCTTAGTGGTTTGGATCCCCAGCAGCTGGTGAAGGACAGTCACCTCCATCCCCCTGCACCAGCCAGGGCTCTGGTCTCCCGGCGAGCAGAGTGAGTCCCCAGCTGCAGGGCAGGATTGGCATCACCGGTGCGCAGGCAAATACCAAGGGGGACATGAGGGAACGTCGAGGAAGGTGTCTCGTACCTAAGATGCTGCTCTGCCAGCACTTGGCAGTCAGCTCACCGACTGTAAGCCTGAGAACACACACACCCATCACTATTTGGCTACAATGATAAAATGCCCTTTGAGCCAACAGGGACTTCACTACCCTGGTATTAAACTGGATTATTATTTCATACAAAATCTTTCTGTTTCCTTTACTTTGTACACATAGACTCAGTTAAGAACCAACATTAATGTGAAAAACAGAGGAAGGTCAAATTAATCTGTACCCATAACTATAGAAGCGCACTGGCTAAAGTCTGGGAGGAGTAGCCAGATGCTCAGGTGCTGTGCTGAGTGAAACTTGCACAGCTGTGTAAAAGATAATCAATCCAAGATATTTATTTGATAAATGTAAATCAAATAGCTCAGCTATTTTCATCTGGCAGGAACTACATGCGCTGAAGCACCAATGTCTTACAAAAATCACATTCTTTAGTTTTGCAAATTGGTAACAAACAGGAAAGGCATCATTACTAGAGGTTAAAGCAAAATAAATCCGTGTTTATGAATTTGCCTTACTAGCCCTTGAGATGCTGCTTAGTCTATCCGTGGAACAACAGTGCCTCCCAATGACCAAAAGTATAATTCTTTCATGTTCCTGTATTTATTAGTATCTCATTTTGCTCGTTTCTGATAGCTTATGTATTTGTGTTATTTCAACAAGAACATCTCAACGGATCTCTCTGCCAAGAAAACTTTAATACTGAATTTCAAAATTAAAAGGCGAGCAAAGAACCAGCATAGGTATCCCCTGCCAGAATATTCTGTTATTAACTTGTAAGCAAAAAAACTCAGTGAAGTGACAGCCAAGACCTGAAACACAGATGTCTGAGACCCCAAGGATACCTGTAAACAGTGTTGGAAGTGTTCCCATTATTGCAATCACAACTACATGAAATGATCAGTGACACGTAATGTCTTAGTTAAGCACATAGGTCCTACTTTTCTTAACAGATTGTGAAAATCACCTCATAAAATTAACATTTTCCTTCTTCTCTGCTATCCCAAAACAGGTCCTGATTGCTTTAGTTCCAAAAATCTTGCACTGCAAGCCCAGAAAAAGATCCTGAGTAAAATGGCAACCAAAACCATGGCTAACATGCTAATTGATGACACAAGCAGTGAAATCTTCGATGAGCTGTACAGAGTAACAAAGGAACACACAAGAAACAAAAAGGAAGCCCATAAAATTATGAAAGACCTGATTAAAGTGGCAATAAAAATTGGGATCCTCTACCGAAATAATCAGTTCAACCAAGAAGAGCTGGAAATCGTAGACAAGTTCAGGAAGAAGCTGAACCAAACTGCCATGACAATCGTCAGTTTCTACGAGGTAGAATACACTTTTGACAGAAATGTTCTTGCAGAACTTCTGAATGAATGTAAAGACCTTGTGCATGAACTCGTAGATCGACACCTGACACCGAGATCCCATGGGCGCATCAACCACGTCTTCAATCACTTTGCGGATGTGGAATTTCTAACTGCCCTGTACAGTCTTGATGGGGATTGTCGGCCATACCTCAAAAAGATCTGCGATGGCATCAACAAACTACTTGATGAGAAGGTCCTTTGAAATTATGCTCAAAACCAAGAAACCAACAAAAAACTTCTCTCTAGAACTGGCCACCCTTCATGAGCCGCGGTGAGCAAGTGAGCTTCCTTCCCACTGGTCTCTCTACTCCAGTCTCCAGCAGGGGCCAGAAGGTGTTCACCAGGCTCGTGATGAAGTGGAAAACTTAAATCAGAAAGCTATCCATTTTAATGTTTTGTTCAGATAATTCAGTCTTTTCCAAGGAGCGGAGTGAGGCTCCTGATATATATTGTTCAGAAAGAGGTTGCTATACACCATGATCTTACTAGGTTTGTGTTCAAGGCTGAACATGTGAAAAGAAAGTAAACTCAAATGCATGGCTGTATAAAAATAGACAGGTGAAGGCAAGCAAACAAAGCATGGAATTTACCCCTAGGCTGCCCTCAGTGTGTATGTTTTCATTATTCCCATGCTAACTGGAAAAGCTTAGACAGAAAGCAGGGCTGTAGTGGATCAAGCTCACTCCTTTCAAAAGGATCAGTATGAGAAGGCATCTCTGGTTTTACATGGTGTTTAAGTCTAACAGGGAAATAATGAATAATAAAAAATGAGTAGAAGTGGGAGAATATTTAAAGAGCTGCTCCATGAAGCAATATTTTCATTAGAGAGTTTTGTTTTATACCTGACAATAACAGAGAGAAGGTTTCATTTTAATTTTGAAAAGCAGCTCAGTGGTTCAAGCCCAAAGGCAACCAGCAAACTAGATGAAATTTCGCCCCCCTCTCAGGGTTTGCATATTTGGTAACATCAGATGAGCTTAGGCTGAAGGGTGTGCTGCTCTTACTGTCTCGCCTGCCAGAACAAAATAAGTTTTGTGAAGATTTTGAAATTGCAGTTGTGAAGAGGAGCACCACTAAGAAACCAATGGAGCTACAAAGCGCTGTTTACATTCCCTCTCCTCAGAATGTTCAGCCTAGATAAAACTCTGAGTTTAACGTGTCCATGATGTTCATTTGTGCCTACAGTAGAACAGAGGTGTGATAAAAAAGGAACTCCACGCGCTATGCCTGCAGTGCCATCTAAGTGTGTTGTATCCACAGTAGTCTTGAAAGAGCAGTCTTTGTGACTCTGGTGAGCTTCATGGATGACTTACTTGTTCAGAACGTTTACAGTGACTTTTTTTTCTTTTTTAGGCAAAATATACTGGTGTCTTCACACTGACAACATTTTGCAAAGAAATGTTGGTTTCTGTACAGTTTTGTCAGGGAGAACCAGAGCAGACACACCAGCTTGCCACTTGCAGAGTCCTGCAGCAGGGCAGGCGCTGGCTGACCCTCAGTAAAGGAAGCATGTTTGGAAATCTCTCCTCTCCTTACCCTCTACATCTTATCCTCCGGACCCCCCTCTACCTACTGACACTTCACTGTCCTGCACCATCTCCTTTAGTTGACACAGATAGCAGACAGCCCCATTATCTGGAGCTGACACCTTCCACACCTTATATATTATAATACAGAGATGCATGTACTTGAAAATTCACAATGACAAGAAAATGTATTTGAAAGCCATCCCCCTTTAAGGAGGACTTTGGTGTCGATCACCCATCACTTTAGGATAAGAAAAAATCATGTTTCTCATTTAAACTCTTAAATACTTTAAAAACTGTTCCAAATTTTATTATTCTTCTATCTTTCCTCACCCCAGAATAACTATATTGTATCTCTTGCAACAATAATTTTTAATATCATGCTTTTATACAGCTGAGAACACACATACCCAGATCAGGTATTCACTAGGGTTGTGCTAGATAGATTTTTATCTGTTCCCAGGAGAAATCATTTTGGAGCACAGGAAAAATGGCAGCACAAGACATTACCAGAGCAGTTGTAACAATGTAATTTTCCTCACATATTATTTTAACCATAAAAAGTGCATTCAGTAGCAATGAAGGTGGACAATTCCTTTGCAACACAGCACAGTAATGAAATACCAACGCTGGGGGTTGCAGGTTCAGCCATTTGCAGAGCCATATTTACATGCACCATGAGCTGCATTTTTTCCAAGCGCGTACTTGTCAACTGCTGCTTTTGAACAGTATTTAATTGTACCCACACCCCTGTCCCAGTGCATACATGTCAGATTTTGCGTGATTGTTTCACTTGTGGCAAACAAATTTAAGTTCTTTTTTTAAAGCCAGAAAAAGAGAGATTATTCAACACTGAAGATGTCCAAAGGAAAGGGATATCCTGTATCTGTGACTTTTTGTGTGTTGCAAGTATCAATATTCAGATTCTGGTATTTTAGACAAACCAGCTGAACATCTGTTGTTTTATTTATGAATCTGAGTAGCCTTAAGGAAAGAGAATGTTTTCAAGTATTTCTCATACTTGCATATCCTGTATATTCATTGTTTACTTTTGTACTTGTAGCTTGGTATGTAATAACATTGCTAAAATATGGGCAATGTTCAGGTCACCTTAAGTATACGATGTATTATCATATTTGTGGATTAAAAATGTGTGATTACTGCCCTTTTCGTTTCCTTTTGATTTATTTATTCTACCATGTAAACTGAAATTAAGCAGTAAGGGGAGGGAATTAATGTACTGTCATCTTCAACTTTTGCAACGTTAATGTTCTTCGATGAGCAGATGTTGTGAAGGCAGGAGTTCAGCAGATGGGCAGGTTCAGGGTTTAAAAGAAAACTGGAAATCCACGTCTCTGTTGGTTGCATCACACACACGCAACAGGAACAAGCATCAGCAGCAAAGCAAATTTCTGTTTTTCCACAAAGTTCTCAAGCACCTGAGCTACTGAAGGATGCTGGCTCAATGTGTTCAGCAGTGCGGTTCAGTCACCAGGCTCAGAAACTCCCTCACAGACCGTTCGGAGAAATGGCAGAAGTGTCTTGTCTTCGGGTTCCAGCCTCACCCAGGCTCAGCCTGAGCGGTGCTTAGAAGATACACAGGCAGCCTGTGTCAGAGCAAGAGCAGACACAATATACGAAGATCAAGCTCTCTACCAAGCACCTGTTTACATGTTTTCCATGATTTATTTAGCTCAGTTTAGCTAAATGTGATTCAAGTTAGACAGAAGACAAATCCCTGCCCTTATCACAGAGAAAGCATATATTCTCCTATCCTTATTCCTGGAAAAGGCAAACTTTTGGTTGAAAGAGCTCAGGACTTGCAGACAACTCACGTGGCAATTATAGTGGAAGCAATCAAAGACTGGCACAAAGAGAAAACTGCCAACTACCTTAAAATAAAAGTTTAAAGCAATTTTAGTAAGTGGTGTTTCAAGCCACTCTGCTCATAAAACATTGCTGTTTACTTTTATGAATCATATCATGGCAGGACACAATATTCTTTGCTTCATCACTGCCAACTTTATTACATAAAGAGAAAAAATTTAATGTTCGTGAAACGCTCAGGCTCTCAAGGGAGTGACCACTTCTGGCATCCTAATGAAATGGTACATGTGCCACAGAACAGAACTTCACACCAAACATGTAATCTTGTGTGTGTTAGAGAAACACGCTCACAGAAAGGCACATAAATAGCTGACACTTAAGGGAACCAAGAGGTAAAGCACAATTAGTTCTTATCACTGCAACAG
>NW_010120992.1:48382-71146 GCF_000699245.1 Pterocles gutturalis
TGACTGACTTAAGCAGGTCTAATTCCATTTTTACATGTTATGATACTACCTCAATGCCAGAAAAAGACAACACACAGCCTTATCAACACAGAAAAGATAATACAGCTTTTTATGCTGCAGAACTACCAGGGGGACTCTATAGGCAATAACTACCTTTCCAGTATTTAGAAACCATCAGGCAATGTCATTTATGAGCTATTTGCAAGTACAGGAAAACCTCACAATAGTGCCATCTATTACACAAATTTCTTATCTCGGGTCCTTACAGGATTAGGAGGGGTTGGGAATACACAGCAGAAAGTAACGTAACATGACAGATGATTTATGTTTAGGAAAACACACTGCATCATACTGCCATGGTGCACTTCCACCAATTTTCCTACCAAATTTTTTTTTCCATTAAAAATATCTGAAAATATTTGGGGTAAGAGAGAAGAATCTGACAAAATAGTTGAAATATGGATCCAATACAATCACTTGTCTGTTGACTCTAAAATGTCCAGATCTCCAAGTTGCCCGTGGCAGAGAGCAGTAAAACGGTGGCATCTCCTGGTACCCAGGCTTCTGGTCCAAAACGCTATCAACCTGCCCGTTCAGAAAGGTCAGTATCTACTCTGACTGGCCTGTAGTTGCCTCTTGAAAGTGAACTTTCTTAAGTTGACTGGATTCTGTGGTCTTTTCCTTCTTGCCTGTACTTCTATGCACTTTACTTCCCTTTCCCTGAAAACAGGTTAACCCTTTAAGATCTATTAAGTCCCAAAGAAAAGTAAATGGGAATAACCACAGAAGATGACGATATTCACTAAAGGATTTACAATACAGAACTAGATGAAATAATGTTTCCTTGTGTAATTACTTACATAGCTATATTTCATTTTAGAGACAACTGGATGATGGATCAAGATCAGAGGGATTCCCAGCACTGAATTGCTGAGCTTCTCACAGGCCTAACCTCCCCAGGTACCTCGTCTGGAACCGCAGTGTAGCACGTGCTCTTGTTACACACAACAGCCACACCACACAGGACAACCTCACCGTCTACATCAGGGCTGCAGCCACCTTCAGGTTCAGCAAACTTTCCAAACTCCCAGCTCCTTCTCAATACTATAGCAAATGGTGTGTTATGTTAGCATTAGATTTGGGGAAGAAAAAAAAAAAAAGTTATTGCTGCCAACTACAAATAGCAAGAGACCCCAAAGTCTCCTGTGATGCTTTAAAAGCAGATCCCACAATCTGGCAGTATTCCAAAAAGAGTATCAGTGTGAGCTGGCACACAGAATGCTTTTCAGAATCTCTAAAGTGTACTCTTTTTATTCTTCCAGCTGAGACACAGGACATTTAAATCACCAATGGATACAAGACTTCTGCAATGTCACGTTTTTCAACACTGTTCAGATGCAAAGAGAAACAATTAGAATAGAATCTAGTTCTTAACACTGCTACATGTGGTAGCAAAGAATATTTAATGAGTATCAAGCTATTTTTTACTTTTAAATTAAAATTAATTTTATTAAACAACAAGAAATGCAAAGATAGTGATAAGAAAAAATATTTGTTGGGCAATCTAAAAATAAACACTGACACAGGTACAATTCCCTGCAAACCCCTTTATGTAACATTACCATAAAGCTCTTTGAATATGCATATCCACAGTTTAGCATACACTATTCACACAGTGAAAAAGGTTGTAAGGAACATTATAGGAACAACAGAAGGCATTATTGTCTTTTGCTGTTCTTTTTAAACACTAGGACATGGAACATCTCATTGCTGAAATAGTTTAAATGCATAGAATCATAGAATGGTTTGGTTTGGAAGGGATCTTAGAGATCATAGAGTTCCAACCCCCCTGCCATGGGCAGGGACACCTCCCACTAGCCCAGGTTGCTCACAGCCTCATCCAGCCTGGCCTTGAACCCCTACAGGGATGGGGCATCCACAGCTTCTCTGGGCAACCTGGGCCAGTGTCTCACTACCCGCACAGTGAAGAATTTCTTCTTAACATCTAGTCTAAATCTACCTTCTTTCAGCTTAAAACCATTACCCATTACCCTCTCACTACCCCCCTGATAAAGAGTGCCTCCCCATCTCTCCTGTAGCCCCCTTCAGGTACTGGAAGGCTGCTATTAAGTCTCCTCGGAGCCTTCTCCAGGCTGAACAACCCCAACTCTCTCAGCCTGTCCTCATAGGGGAGGTGCTCCAGCTCTCTGACCATCTTCGTGGCTCTCCTCTGGACTCCCTCCAACAGGTGAATGTCCTTCTTATGTTGGGGGCCCCAGAGCTGATTTGATTGACTGTACAAACATGTCTATTATAGTTCATACTATTGTGTAACACAAGTCTGATCTACCAACTGGGAAACAGTTTGCTGGAAATTCTTCCACTATAAATCAGTTTTCATTTATTGAAACTGTCTCGAAGTGCCAAGTAAGCATTAAAGTATGCAGAACATTAAGTATACTTACAGGTTTAGTGCACTTTAAATTCCTTAGTAAGAGAGTACTGGAACAGCAATAAAAAAGGAGCTTTGCTTATATGATTATACTTGTGATAACACAAGTGGCTTGACTTAAAAACAAACTCACACAAAAAAAAAGAAAAAAGAAACTATCAGCACATTACCATTCTTATGATGATTTCATGAACATTTACCAAAACATTAGCAAACTAACAGAATACTTTCCTTTCCTTTACAACCAGTGCTTATCAGGTGAGAACCAAAAACACAAATATAACAAAGAATTTCCTTGTTAATATTAAACACACAAAGGAGAAAATTCAGCTGTAGAATCCATTTATACCATGTCTGAACCATGTGTACAATCTTTGATGTCTTTAAATTAAAAACATAACCAGTTATAAACAATATTAAACAGTATTAAAGTTTTCATTTAGCATCTAAATAAATTATGATTGATGGATTTTCAAGACTGTGAGGTTATTTCAGGAAGAAAAGGAGACCTCTAAACAGATATATTTATGCTGTTGTGATTTAGATCTCTTATGCCTTCCTGCAGTTCCTAGCCATGCACACACACTACAGCCACATCTGTGCAAGTCAAAGGTTTGAAGAGTCATACTGAGTCACAATTCAATAATTAGAAGCAAAAATAAATGAAAATTTCCTCCATGTGAATTTTGATGGACAGGGATATTGGCCATATTAAATTTATAGGATTGACTGAAGAGCAAGGAACGTGTCCATTAGCCAGCTACCGACTAGCCAATGTGTTCACAGCCACCTACCCCCAGCTCAGTCATCCCAGACTTGATCCATATGAAACTTATCTTTAGACATGCACAAATATTCAATGACTGTCAAAGACCCCTAAGGAAAGGGAACGTGACTGTAACACAAGGCAGGAAGAACTGCACACAGGAACTAACCTGAAGTTAGTTATCCAGGAGGTGCTTCCGTATAATTTCACATGCCTGCCTCCTATTGATACCACTTAAATGGTAAACATCAAAGATCATGGGAAGTGTGTGCTCACTAAAATCTTTTTAACTGTTTTCAAAACATGCATTTGTTGCTCTATAAGTTACTTTATACAACCACCAACACAGGTCTTGTTGCCAGCAGTGCTTAAAAATAGCTTTAGAAAAATTAATGAAATAAAATTAGATGATCCTGATAGCTGATCAAGTCTGACCTCATAATGGAGATATGTTTTCTTTAAAATCATATTTAAGTAATTGCTATGAGGAATAATTGTTGACATCTACAAAAGCTGCATAATAAAAATAAATACTTTCAGTCATTTACAACAAAATTAAGAAATTTACATTTCACTTAAACAGGTAACAATACTTTAATGGATTACTTGTTAGTCACTGTACAGTCCTGAGCATGTGTTTGCAGGTGTAATTCAGGTCATTATTCTTCCCCCACAAGAGCACATGACATATGCCAGCTGGAAGAAAACTTTTAATACTTCTGAGAAGCAGTATTTTAATGAAGCTTTGGTAATTATCTGTGCAACTGTGTAAGTCTTTGACTTGCTTTTCACGCACCAAATGGATTAAGGCAGGCCCTACTGTTGTTAGGATTCTTCCATCACCTTTTGACACTGATAAAGCAAACCATCGGGAAGAGCAGAACACGGCGATCTGAACCACAAAGCCAGCATCCCTGAGTGAGTACGACAGTGCAGCAGACAGGGCACAGATGGAAGTAGCTGGCATGCCAGGATTCCCTCATTACCTTAAAACAGAGACCACAGAAAAAAATGAAGTAACGATTAACAAGTGACAATAGCTATAGTATAGTTCACAAAAAAAGTATCTCTTTCTCAAACCCCATTTCTGCTCTTCTCTTATACTCTTACCCCTACTCCCCTAACATGTCACCAAAAAATCATGCCTCTTGCATGCAATCCCAGCTTCATATTTGTCACATAGCTTCATTCCCGTTCTTCTGTCCTGTCCAAAAACTCTTCACAGGGCAACAGTTTGCTCCCTTGTAAAACATACTGTTTGCTATACACTTGTATCTTTACATCAGTCTTCACACAGAGTAAAGCAAATGAAGTCCATAGGACAACGCTCCCAAACGTTCCCTGCCTTAAACTGTTAAGATACCTGCTTCCATGCGCTTATTTTCATGGGACAAATAACAGGTTGCAGGCAACCTTACAGTATACTTTCACTCACCTATAACGTCAACTATATGGAGTTTCAGCTTCTGTTGCAGTGTATTCAGAGCTGCTGAAAGGGAATCTTGAGAAGACGACATTTTTATATTCTGCTTCACATCATTGGAAAGGGACAACCACAGCTTCCCAAAGTCTTCTGTAGTCATTTCCATTGGCCTACAAATAAGTTCACCACATATCTTAGCACAACATGACACATTATTCAGAATATATTTGGTTTCCAAAAAAAGTGTATCTGGAAGCAAACGGACAACAGAGCAAGCAACAAGCAAATACAGATCAGTTTAAACAAACCTCTCCTGTTCCCAGCTTAACACTTAAAAAAGTTTCTATCCCTTGCTTTAGACTTCTAGATCTTAAAAAATACCTTATTCTCTGTAAATGAAAAATCAAAGATATATTTGAGATAACCGCCCATTGAAAGAGACAAAACAAGTTCAATGAGAGGTAGACTTCATTATGGAAAACAAGGTGGCTTTCACTATATAAAAGGAAAGTACATTGGAAAAAGAACACTTGCTTTTTCTACTTGTAAAATAAACGCAGTGTTCAAAAATTAATACAATGAGCTTTCTTCTTCCTCTGCAAAGTAGTCAGACTTTTCATATAATGTACGATTCTCTCTACTCAAATCACTTATTTCAGTGTGACATGTTTATATTCTGCAGTATTTTAAAGTGGCATGCCCTTCTGTCCAGACAGTTCTGTTAGCCTCCTCAAAAACCCATCCTGTAGTTCACAACTACTCTAACCTGCAGCTACTGCCAATATTCTTACAGGATTTATACTTCTTCCTGGTACGTTGCCCCCTTTTTGTAAGTGTATAAATAACCGTTTACTATCTTTAACAGTCATTCAATTAGATTAAAATTAGCTGCTCAAGATGCAGCTTTATATTTCCATAATTAATACCCAAATCATCCTGCCCTTGTCTAATACTTATTTGAGTACATGCATTTTCAAAAACTGTAGCTTATTTTATTTACCTGATGAAGTCCAACAATGATAAAGTTATTGAAAATTCAAGGCAAGTTTCCATCTCTGACTGGTAATTAGCAGAGCCAGACAGAATTCCCTGTGTACAGATTCTGTCCATCCACACACATTTCTGGCAACGTTCCACACTTCGAGCTTCAATTACAGGAAACTGGTAGGTGGGACTCTCCAAAATCTGTATCATTTTTTAAAAGGAATACAGAACATAAGTCTTGCTGTCAAGTTGTGTAAGTGGCTAAGACACAGCTATAAAATTGTGTAAGTGCCTTTTATTTCAATTGATTTTTCCTGAACTATTTGGCAAGTGAACGGAGCTACCATTTCTCAGCTCTCATCGAGGATAAATTAATCATTAACATCTATAAAAGTTTTATGAGAATTAAAACACTGAAGACATCTATCTTTCTGACAACTGGCTTCCCCCCACCCCCAAATGATCACCTAGAGACAGAGAACTGATGGCTAAGAACCTGAATTCTGTAGCTCAGTCCCAAAATAAACTAATACACAAGAGCAGGTAACACTGTAACATACCCCAAGCTGTATGCCAAGAGCAAAAAGCTGAGAAGTCACCCCTAATAACTAGGATAATTTCAAGATTACTCAGCAGTCCCTGGCCTCTCCAAGCACGCTAGTAACACAGATTCTATCTGCGGTAGTGGTCCGTGTGGAAATTTAAATGAATTACAAGGAAAAACTAGACATGAGATGCTCACTTCCTACCAATGCCACAATAGGTTTGATTCAAGCCAGAAATGGGAAGGAAGGAGACTTCATAAGCAGTTAGCAGTTCCTTGATTAAGTCAATTCTAAAAGAAACATTGTGCTTAATTCTCTTTGGCCAGTTATCACTTGCTGAGTGTCTCCAAGGTTTCATAATTCTGTGCTTCTTTCAGCAAAATCTGTGGATAGCCATGCCAATAGGCAATTCCCAAATAGCTTTCCAATTATTCAAGTGAAGTTTCCACCAAGGCTATGACATGCTTTTACCAAGATGTAATCCCAGATGTAGCCGATGTCAAAAAATAAACTGACTCATCTCCCACATCAACTGAATGCATGAGGACAAGAATGAAATAAGATCGATGTCTTCGGAAAAAAAAAAAACAAAAAAACCCCCAAAAAACAGCAAGCTTGAAGCAAGCTTACATAACTTTATGTGAAGGACAAAACTGTATCATGTCTGCCTGTCAGATGAATCCAAATGAATGCACAAGCCCAACAGTCACACCCAGACAAGAGGTTACACAGTGATTTCTTTGGCAGCTCAAATCATACCATTCCGAGTGTGACTGGTTAGGTTTGCATTCAGTCTTAAACATAAGGAAAAAGATTAATTCAGAATTGAAAAATCACACATATTTGTTATACGGAGGTAAGCAGCAGGAAACAAAATCAAGGTGAACTAAAAAAGTGAAATGCTAAGTCTTATACCAAATGACACTTAGTATTGAGATTTCTTTCATTACCCTTTAGGATGCGTGT
The DNA here is from genome assembly GCF_000699245.1 of Pterocles gutturalis. NCBI lineage: Eukaryota > Metazoa > Chordata > Aves > Pterocliformes > Pteroclidae > Pterocles > Pterocles gutturalis. The sequence goes on from NW_010120992.1 coordinate 55,519, forward strand.
AATAGCCATACCACAGGTTTTATGGCTATTACATGAAACCAAGTATTGCACCTTTGAATGCAAGCAAAAAACAAGAAGTTCCAAGTGAATTTGAAATATGATAGAAACAAAGTTTCTTACCTGAAAATGTTCTGTTTCTTCAAACACCAAGTTCACAGCATTAAGTGCAAAAGTGGTTTTATTTGAAACAAAAACAGTGAGCAACAAAGAGTTGTCTGTCCACACTTTACATAAATGCAGAGCTAAGGCATCACTCTGACAGAGTTCCACTACTTCAGAGTGAGTGAGCTCTTCTAACTCTTCTGGTAAGGAAGGGACCCACGGTGTTTTACTGGCACTTTCACACTGAGCACTTGGAGAAGGCTGAAGAATTTCAATATTACTATCAGCAAATAAAGACGATTGTGACAGTCTACCATCTGAAAGTCTGTCATCCAGCACAGATTTTTTTAGGGACTGAGGTGTTTCAAATGCTAAATTATCTTCTACAGTATCTGAAGACACAGAGGCTTTCCTTAACCTTGCGTGTATACTCCCCTCACAGTCTTCCACGTTAACAGGTACTCCATCAAGTAAGGGACAAAAATCTAAAGCAGCACTGTTTCGGAAGTCTGATGCCTCCTCACTATTTTGAGTTTCATTTATCTTTGATTTTCTTTTGAACTTTTGAGTAGCTGTGTCCGCTTTCCCCATCTGAAAAGGAAAAAGAAAAAAAAAAAAACCAATGGGTGGGGAAGTCTCTAGTAGCCAGCTGTGTTACTGTTAACAGAATAAAACACAGTGAGCAAGGACAAACAATGACCAAGGATTCAATTCAGATGGCAAACATAAATAAATTCCAAATGTTTTAATGGATCCAGTAACAGACTTGTGTTGTATTGAGTATAGGATTAGCCTATAAATGCCAGAACAATTCTATGTTCTCTCAAACATAAACTAAAAGCTCCTATTAAAAAGCAAGCACAGGTAAACATCTTCTGGTTAAACCAGTGATAAATGCCAAGATTTGAGATGGCTAATATGGTAATGCCAGTCTTAAAAAGATTACGTAATTATGAATTATTTAATGTTCTGCGTATTACCATACATAAACAAAAACCAGTCTTGATGTAACGCATCAAACTCTAGCCTTACTGCCGAATGAATACCACCTGCTCTGGATGAATTCTTTAATGTTCTGTGTATTACCATACATAAACAAAAAACGGTCTTGACATGAGGCATCAAACTCTAGTCTTACTGCCGAATGAATACCACCTGCTCTGCACAGTTGGGTCAGGGAGCCCAAGCTGGTTAGGGAAAATTGAGACTAAAGCTTGAAGTACAACATGTAAACAGAGGGAAGTGCTAGTTACCGAATCAGATCTGCTCCAGACATTGCTTGATCAAGTAATATCCAGCTCATTTCAGGTTCTTAACAAGTTACCAGATTACAAAAGTACTTCTCAGTAGTTTTTCAGTGACTCAGGTTTTTTTTGCCTAGTTTTACCACAACACTAATTTGATCATCATTTGCATATAAATATCTGTAATTATAAATAAGGCAACATATAAACTTTAATCTGGTAAGGCACAAAAGAAACACTTACCAGACTGACACCAGCATTTGATCCTAGCCCAATAAACAAAGTTGATGCTAACTGCTGCTTCTCTTTGTCTTCCTCGGAGAGGCTGGCAACTTGATCAGACTGCGATGCAGGAGGATCACCCACCTGTCCTGCTACTAAGCCACCACAAGACACAGTTTGTGGCTCATTTTCTTAAAAAAAAATACTTTGTTTTCTTTTTTTGGAAGATAGCCTTCTTTTCCCCAGAGCTTGCGTACTCCCTCAAGTTTCAGAGTATTTGTCCTAAGAAAGCAAACAAAACAAAGCAGGATCAATGCTATGAACATCCATTCATAAAACATGCCACCACTCTACTTTAAACACCATTCACAACGTCGGTACTTCAATATACACAGTGTGTAGTGGAATATAACAGAACACTTCCCTATCTGCATGAAGTTCTATGTTAGTAAAGTAACTCACTACTTTTAAAACACCCTGCAAGTGCAAACTAGGACTAGGCTATATAGTCGTAAGTATAGACCTATGCTAAGACAGCATTAGACACCTGCAGCCAGTAGTAGACTGTTTGCCAACTCCAGTTTCAGGTTACATTTATAATGTATTTGACTAATTTTTTAAAAGTGAAGACAAGCAACATGGTATCTATCTTTCTCCCCAGGAGAAATATTCTGGGAATCTCCAAGTATATTTCAATAGTTCTACTGCTGATTCCTTAAAAAAATAATTTAAGTCAATATATGAGACTGAAAATTAGAAGAGACCTAGAAAGTATTTTTATTTCTTATAAAAAGCATTCATGTTCTCAGACACCCAGAACTCTAGCAGAAGTTCATTCAACAGACACAGGCTAAATGCTGCAACCCCTACCCCTGAAAGCCTCATTCAAGTTTTCTTACACACTGGTTAAAGAACCTGAAAAAGCTTCCCAGGTTTCCTGCATACCAATTTACCACAGTATAAATTAAGTTGTTAATTTTTATGAAACTATACATATGGAATTTATTTGTACTGTTCTAAAACTAAAGGAGTATCTTGCACTGTGAAACTTAGCTTCACTTTTATCTAAAAAAGTTTCCTTAAAAGGCACATTGTTGTAAGCCCATAAAAAGTAAGAGTAGCCTGTAAGGAAAAGAAAGAAGCCAGAGAATAAAAATATTTAATCATGTAATCATCAGGTAATCCTGTCCCAATTTTACTGCATTAACAATCACTTAATTTGTACTTTGTGAAGAAACTGAAAAAAGTCTAACCGCATTCGCTTTTCCCTAGTTATTTCAAAGAAGATGCCATCCTGAATTTCTTCTTACATGATAAAGGTTTCCAAGTTCAACTGTATTCTTTATAGTTTTGTGTAATGACAAAGCAAACACACGTGATACTGACAAGAACAGAAGTATAAATGTACTTCATTTCAAACTCCAATTAACTCACTCTTTACGTCCTGTCTCAGCACTATTACCAGATGTATCAGAACCAAAAGATAAACCAGTGGGAGACTGTCTGCCGGTGACACCAGATGAGGGCACACTTGCAGCAAATGACAATCCATAAGGTTCAAAATTCAGAGCTGCAAGACAGACAGAATCTCAAAATTACCATGAGGCATAAAAAGTTAAGAAAGAAATCCATCCCCTGAAAATAGATATGCTCTATTGCTGCACTTCTCAGGCTTCCCACTTAGTATCCTATCCTCATTAAAAATGGATGTTTCTGTTCTCAAAAAAGTAAAATTTTAAAAAAAAATGCATTACAGGTAAAGTTTTGGGGTATTTTTAAATAAACAAAAGCACATACTGCTGTCTTATCAGTACCTACACTAGGTAGCAAGTGTAAGATTTGTGTCATAAAATAAGTTCACAATGGTTATTATTGCAAACTATAACTCCACAGTCAAGTCTAATTGCTCAGTATAATAAAGTGAGGAACCCTTTGCTTTAATAATCCACCTTAATAATCCCCATAAATTTCAAATCCCATAGACCAGGAGATTATAGTAAAACATTCTCATCTGCAGAACAGCAACCTATGATAATGATCAGTTACATACACAGCTAGAGAGATGTGGAACTAAAATCTAAGTTGTACTCAGCTAAGCGTACAGGCAAGAGACGTATTAAGGTAATATTACTTTAAGAAATAATATTAACTGTACACTTAGATTGTTTGCTAATACTTATCAGGTAATTTACCAGCTATTGAATAAGTGCAGTAAACTGTCACCTTTTTCCTGAGACAGCTTTTCCTCTTGTCTCTGGTGATGAGGCTTATATGGTGCTGCACCCTGAGCGAGGCCCTCAGCCACAAACCCATCCAGAAAAGATAAGGAAGCATCTACCTATAGAGAATTAAGGAAACGGAGAAAACAATTAAAATATTTTCTATACATGAGCCTGATGTTACCAGAAGAATATTGTATCTTATCAGCAAATCAGGATCTTCTGTCTCACATCTCCCCTATCTACCAGTAAAGCTGCTGTATTCACATAAATTGTTAAGTATGTTGAAATAGACTTTGAGCTAGAGTTTGTACCTTAAACTAAATCTTCTGCTATTATTTGTTTTGTCTAAACAAGGAAAAAAAAAAAAAGCAGAGTTTTCAAAAAATGGTTGATTCTACCATTATATGAAAATACTGAATTCAACCCCCACCCTGCAAAACCTCAGTAATATCAATATTATTTTCCATCATTCATCATGGGCATTTCAGTTTCAAGATCAGTAGTTTCTAAATAGGAGGAAAACCCTTTGAACTAAAAAGCAGTACCAGGTCACTAAAGCAGGCCTAACTAATCTTTTAAAAAAAAAGGCAACAAAAAAAATCACTGTATGAAATCATAATTTTGTTAAAAGCTACTCCAGCTTACCAACTAGACAACAGTTCTCTCTCTTTTGGTACAGAACATTATGATTCATCACATATGCCTGAACAAGTAGTACGTTTCTGAAAAATCACTTTAAGCAAACTAAAGACTGACATCAGTCAGAACTGTCAAATACAATTTATTTTTTTACCAAAATATTCAACCCCCCCAAACTACAACGACGTTGGTGAAGAACACCCATTGCAGCTGTCTCACCACCATGTCATTGCAGCTAGCGTCAAATGGAAACAAGTTTTTCATCAGTGCTTTGTCTTCACACAGGTGCTTCAGTTCAAAAGCACATTGTCTCATGCAGGTATCTAGAGAGTTGCTGAATTCTTGGATTAGTTTGTCAACTGTTTTCGAACAGGAGGTACGTGATGCTATCTTGGTGACTGCAGCCATTATCCAGGCTTTAGTTTCAGAAGTAACAAAAGTCTTCTTCAGCAGGCTATGCAGCTTTGTCAAAATAACTTCTGGATCAACATCTGTAACAAGGCTGGAATATTCCCCCAACACCTATTCACAAAGAACAGACAACGTATGGATTTAGTCAGTTTTGAAATTAGAATGCAGTGTTAAATAAAATCCACTTCACATTCAAGAAACTATTATTTAAACATGTTCTAAACTATTTCTTTGCCATTTTGCATTTCAAATGTCAAAGGCTTGAAATGATCTTTGTGTTTACCTCAGCAGACTCCAACTTTTAGCTTCCTAAAAATCAAACAGCTCTCTTGAAAAGAAAGCTAAACATAGCAATTAGGCCCTCACAAAACATGATTCGCTCATACTGCAGCCTCTTCCTTGGGTGGATGCTGAAGCTTACCCGTGTATCAGACAATACTAGCATAGGACTTGGCCAGTCACCTGCAAGGCTAAAAATGCATTTCACAACCACATCTGGCCTAATTCTGGTGAAGACAAAAAGGCTCTCAGATGCATGTGGCTGCTAGGCTGTTCCAATAGTCACCAGCCTTACAGGGACCAAGTCAGCTTTTCCACAAACGATGACAAGCTAATATAGTCCTCAGGCACCAGAAGAGGTCACTAAAAATAGATTTCAGCATATTATCTTGACTTCAAGTAAAACCAGAATATTCATGACTAAAAATAAAAGTTTAAGATATTTATTAAAACCATCACCACCTTTGACAGTTTCCTCGTATCTGTGTATTCAATTTTGACCATGTGTCCACCTTACCCAACTCATAACTTGAAGGAATTTCTGTGGATACAATGCATCTTCCTCTTCAAGTAACGTTAAATAAGACTGTACTGCATACATCCTTAGCTGATCATCTTCTTTTCCATCATCAAATCCTAGACAGAAAACAACACACACTTTGCCTGAAGTGCAAGTAAAACCTCCCATCAAATATTTCAAAGTGCATTTTAAGAAAAAAAAGCCAGATGATTAAGGAATGTGACATCCTTCAGATCATTCAGGGAGGTACCCACCTTCAGCCAACAGCCTCAGAAAGTTGTTTGGGATATCAGGATAGAGAACATCACCTCCAACGGAGAACACAGCATTCATTGTTTGGATGAACCACTCACTGTCAGGGGCATACCTGTCCAGATGTTAAGGAATGAAGTACTAAGGTGTAACTTTTTTTTCTTTTTCAGTGCATTTCCTAAGGAAACAGATTTTCCACAAATAAGCTACCCATCTCGCTCTCCTCAGTAAGGTGGGGACATGATGGTCAAATATCAGCTCAATCTAACCACAGAGAAAATATTCCTGCATCTTTTATAAACTCCAAAGCCAAAACAAAGTATTTCTAGTGACATTACTTTCTCTCAGTGAAATACAAGAAACACTGTGGTCATTTTTGTATGAATTTTCTTTTGCCTATTTTTTTGAGCAGAAAGCACAGCTGTAACACTTCCAACTTCCAAAGACCATGAAAGATGCTTTGAAAGGTACAATTGCTACATTTACCTGAGCTCTGACTCCAAAGTTTCAGAAAAATAAAAGGATATTTCTCAGCTAGTTCTGCTATTTTGCCAACTAAGTTGATGATGGTATATTCTTCCTTGCTTTCTTTTAAGTAGTCAAGCATCTTCTGAACTATGACAACTACGTTCTGTCCATTTGTAATTCTATAGAAAAGCTCTAAAGTCTGAAAGAGAAAGCAAAAAAAACATTTAATTGGCTCTTATGACTTAAAAAAGGAAGCACGGAAATAGAAACATTTTAGTATGATGCCAAATTGAGAACTGTCTGTATTTGGCAAATCTTAAATGAAATACACTGCTGATCTACACAGCCTGTCTCATTAATAGTGTTCATAACTGCTCTCTCACAATAACTGAGATATAAAGTGCTTTTTACACTACTCCTTTTAGAAAACCTACCACCTATCTTAAAAATTAACTTAATTTTTGATGCTTAAAAATTCACTGACCTCCCTTTTAATAATGGGATCTGGATGGTCCAGACATTCGATTATTGTCATCTGGTGTTGAAGTGCCAGATTAGGATCCTGCCGGACAACACAGGTCAGGGCCTTTAAACCTAGAATATAAGTGATTGGAAATGATGTAAGGGAATGTATACTACTACGATCGAATTAAAAACATCTTACTTCAATCAGGTATCCTTACCCAAGTATTTCAAATTAATTTTAGGTGACAAAATAAATTTTCCAATGCACTTGGCAGCCTTTTCAAGTAGTTCAGATTTGGAATGAATTGTATAAATTGTTTGCACACATTCAAACAAGATGGCTGTGGGAGGAAGCGAAAGGACATTTAATATGTATTAAATATTTCTATAATGCAAAAATTTTTAACATTCAAGCTCATTGACTGTATAAAGGAACTACAGTGTTGTTCCACCCCCACTGAATCCAACAGAGTAACTACTGACATAAGTAAAAACAGGATGAAAGACTATCTCCTTTAGTATATAGATACTTTTTTATTAGCCTTTGCCATTGTGCATACAATCTTCTGTCCTTAAAGTTCTTCCAAGCTTGAAGTCTCCTATAGCTGCTCAAGCGACTGGACCGGGATGGTCTTTAGAAAGCCAACAGGCAACCATAAAGGATTTGAGACACAAACATTTTTCAATAATTCATATGATTTCTTAGCTACGACTGACTGACAGCCAAAATCATCCCAAGAACATCCTTATTAAAAGAAAACCTTGCATAGTTGTTTGAGAAAAAGCTAGAAGTTAACTGAGCAACACAAAAAAAGTAATTAACCCTTTGTCCAGCAATTTGGGCAAAGATTCAAACCAAGTTACTCTCCCCAGGTTAACTGGCATTTAAAATCATGATGCAATGTTCAGTTATCTGTGTAATTCAGTCTCTTAAGTCAACTGTCCAATAGACAGCCACCTGCTCTTCTTAAGCATTACAAAACTAAATCTGAGAAAGACTAGCATATTAACAACTCAACTGCCTACAAGGAAGGAACCCACAATAACCAAGGACTTTGCGTAAGAAACAGTAATCACTCAATTACATTTTTCTTTTGTCTGGGATAAGCAACTAAAGGTTTATAAAAAGCTTATCAGATGTGAACAAAAACTACATACCTAAATTCTATGTCCTTGTATAAATCATAATAAACTGCCCACTTTGGCCCCTTAAATCCTTAGAACAAATTTATTGTTTACCTCAGCAAATGCAAATTTTCTGCATTATAAGGCAACACACCTCCCAATATCTCATATGTTCCTGCCTAAAAGAATAGATTCAATCAACTGAATACACGAAACATCTGACAGATGCTTCCTCATGTATTACCTACTAAAAGAGAATATTTCCCCAAAGGTTCCCTTTTTAGTGGAAGTGAAGCTTACACAATGCTTTACCAAACAGGCACCAGGTAGGCATTAGGCATCTAGAGTTTTGGGCTGTCTTTCTTTTATTGTTCCTCTCCTCAGTTTTAAAAAAGTCTCAGTTTTCTGTCCATTTCATTATCACGGGTACTTTGGCAACATCTATGGGGCTTTACTTTAAACAATAAAATAATGGGGGGGTTAGGTCTTTTAACAGTGAAACAGCTCTTAATGTAGGGTTCTAGAACATCAGACCTCTGTGTTCAGGGAGGTGTTAAGACCTGGGGAGGGGAAGGCAAGGAAAAATCCAAATAAATTGATCAGCTTTTTATGCGAAAAACTTAGCAGTGCAATCATTCCTTCTGCTTTGTTCTAGCAACAAATACAGCTTTCTCTGCTGAGAAGATAATGAAATTAACATACTCATCTACCATGTTCTAGCAATTTTTAACTGAGATGTGTGCCAAAAACACCTTTTCAAAGGCAGCCCTGAACTCCGGAGGTGTAATTTTTATTAACTGTCACTAGAGGAAATGCCCTTAGACAGCTGTAAAGAACTGATGCAGTCACTCTTGCACACTTTTTATTGCCTTTCTCACAGCAGTGAAAGAAGATCTAAGCAATTCTAATAAACAGGGCTGCATCACTACAATTTTTTTTTAATCATTTATTTCAACTTAAGCTACATTCAACAAGAGCTTTCATGAAGAAGCTGACTTTCTGTATTTAAGGCCAAGGACAACGCAAACATAGGCTATATGCTTTTCAGCCAAGACGAATTCCCAGTAAATAAACATGTTTTACTTCAATGATACAAAACTGCACTGAGCAGCAATGTATCACTTGTTTTACAATTCACTAGTCAGACACTTAAGAATACAGTTGTATATTAAGAATATAACTAGATTTTTCAAAAGTACTGCATATGTATTTTAGCATGATCAACTACTCACACTTTCAGTCTTTCCAAATACTGATCATTACACAAAATAACCTCACCCACCATATGTAATATTATGATTTATCTCTGCTCTTCTTAAAGATTCATCTAGAACATCATACATCAATTCGCTTGTCCTGTTCAACAAGAAAAAAATATTTAAAATTATTTTCAGCACTAACATACATGTAGTCTTATCCTGCCAAACAGCTGAAACACTAGTATTGAAATCTGTAATGCAAATTATTCATATCCACAGATTCACTTTAACATGGAAGAGCTCTATAATGTGTTTCTAAACGGCATCTAACAAAAGATGTTTGCAGCTTTCAAAAGAAACATTTACCTTATCACAAGAACAAAAACACTTCCCTCACTATTTGTATAAAAAATAAAATAAACAGGAAAAAGAACACAGACAACTAGGCCCTCACAAAATGACATCACTTTTTAAAATATCTTTACTCCGGATTTGCACACAGTTTTTCGATAACCTTGTAACAGAAGTCCCAGCACAGATATATTTCAAGCCTATTCCACAATAATCAATTGTTTAGCCAATCCAGAAGCTAAGAAACCGATTTTGCACTTTAAAAAGCATCTGCTCAGTGTATTGGTTAATAACAAATGTATAAGAAGTTCAACAGTAAAATCCCCTTACAAAAGAAAAAAAAAACAAAAACCACAAAACCAAACCAAAACCAGAAAGGTGTCTATGTGTCTATGAGGTAGAGGTCATGACTGTATTCTTTGTACCTTCAAAATATTAATTATGGAGAAAGATCCGGTTACCTTGGATCAAAATATTAATTATGGAGAAAGATCCAGTTACCTTGGATCATCTTTTCCTAATAGGCCCAATATTCTTAAAAGCTGAATTTGTAACCATGGTGCTGGCACGCTGTGATAACTGAAGTCAACAGGTAGCTTTCCTCCCACTACCTGCTTTAGGATCGTTACAAAACTCCCAGTCAAGTCCTTGTATCCAGCTGAGTTTTCCTACATAATGAAAAAGAAATACAATTCAAATACTTTGAAATAGCACCTCAAAAGTGCTATATGCTGTTCAGACAAGACAAATACCATCCAGAAATTGAGTAGGATCAAAATACCTACACTGATGGTTTCATTTCTTTAAATCAAACTTCTACTCTCATCCCCCAATACCTGTAAGCTCTTCTCTTTAAACCTGTGCTATCTTCTCACACATTTGCAAAGGGAATGGATGTAACTTGAAGGCAACAGTAAAAAAAAAATTACAAGCAAATTCCAGCAAACCCTTCAACACACCGTAGTGTGTCCTCTAGCGAAATATGCCAATAGTGCTGAGCATTCAGATCAAGAGGTGGATCTGTCAAGCTAAGTGGAGAGCTAGCACAAACAAAACACAGATATCCATGATCATATAAAACAACTTTTCTAATGATTACAACTGGTTTTTTTCTGCAAAACTTCTGTGCAGTAATACACTGTGTTTAAAATATTATACATATACTTTATATATATATATATGTATAAATAGCTTTTAAGTTCAGTTGTGCTTCTAATTCTTTGCCTACCTTAATCATTTGAAGATAAATATGCAAAGAAGCAGCCATGACTCCAGCATCCCTATCACATAAGGCTTTCCGGAACTTATCATGAATATGCTGAACTTGGTTAGGAGCAATGAGATAGAATTTATATAAAGCTTGAACAGCTTTTCTTCGGACAATTTCCCTGAAGAGAAATGAAATTTACACAAAACAAAATGAAGCTGCTTGTGTATTTTAAGTACTTGACTTAACAAAACAACTTGCACTTGTTACTTCTAGAGCAATGTAAAGTTACACGGACAGCCATCATGATTTGGAGAGAGATGAGAACCCACGTTTTGCATATTTGGTAACAAATGACTTTGCAAATACCATCTAAGTGAGGAAGTGACAAAGCAAACTTAAAAGCATAATAGTGTTTGATGTCAGATTGACAATTGGAAAGAATGGCCACCAAATAAACAATGAAATTGGCCACTGCTAATCTGTTGTGGTCCCATGTGTAGCCCAAAAAATATGTCTAGAAGTTATTGAGTCAGTTCATTCTGCAGTTCCCTTTCTAATCAACATAACACTTATAATGTTATCCTCTGTATAAGGGACATTACAAATTAAGAACCAAACAATCCAATGGTATTAATATATGCAGATATACTTTTACCAACAAATCTTCTATAAAGAGCCGTATAAAAAAGTATCAGTGAAGTACTTCAAGGATCCCAATTTGTTTCTTCACCTTCTCTACAAACACTTCATCCACATATATTCGTTAAAAGGACTCCAGCAGATAAATTCAATTACACTGAGCTATCAAAACTGGTTATGAAAAAGTTACCACCTATCCAATAGTCAGTAAAGACTGCAAATAAATGAGACAAGAATCCAAGAGAAAAACTAGGAGAGGAAGAATTTCTGAAGGTAACGATTAAAAAGACCAACTGAGAGGAAAAACACTAGTTTACTAAAACCACCTGCAAAATCAAGTCATTCAACCATACGAGGCCACTGGAAATTCTATAAATGAATACGTACTTGGAATGCTGGAGTTTGTCTTCTATTAGGGGAAGAACAGCTGGAATCATCTCCCGGGGAAAGATCTGGCTGACAACGGTTAATGCCATGCACACTTCTACTAGATTGGTGCTCTGTAAATCCTGTTACAATCATTGAAAGAAGACAGTCATTTTTCATTTAGACTTTTAAGTTCTGCACAGACACACCCCAAATCTTTCCCAAGCAGGCTGCACCCAGCCCACCTACAGCAAGCATCTTGCTGCCAGCCATCCTGTTGTCTGCTCGTGTTTGAGAACTGTTAACTCTGAGCTAATCGGGTTCTTTTCCTCTCTTTTTCAGAAACAAGAAACAAGCAGCCCCCCACACTCATGTTATAGAACTATATGCATATTTTATATGTATGTGAGATTAACACATAGAGCTACAATCAATGTTTGTTTACTGAAACAGTCTGATGATTGCAAAACTATGCTGAGTCCCCAGCTGGATCAGTGGGATAAGTCACTTCTCACAGAATTCAACAGTATTCTCTCTAGTACCTTTGGTCAGCCCAAATAATTAAAAAAAAAAAAAAAGGCAAGCTCAATAATACTGCCAATTACATATCTGTACACTAAAATAAGACATTACTACTCCCTGAGAAGAGAAAGCAAATTACACGTAACTTTCTACAAAAGAAAGAATAAAAATTCACAATCTGCCCCAAATACAACTAAAAATAGTAGATATATCTCACTGCAACCTTAAACCAAAAGAGGATGGATGAACCCATGAAATACAAAACTAGAATTATTTTTCAAACCAAATGAAACATGTAAGATTTCCAGCTCGCATCATTATTTGCTCTGGTCATTTGTCCCAGATAGGTTTTAGTGCTCATTTTGCTTTAGTTCTTTGTGGAGGCTCATTTTTCACTTCTTTCTATATCCTTACTAGTTTCAAGTCAGATTTTTAAAGATTATTAAACAGTTTTCAATCACAACAGCAAGAAAAACATCACTTTCAGTCTACAATTTCTATGACTTCAGCCTACTATTATATTAAAGTAATCATTACGCAGAAAGAGTTATAATAAGTCACAATTGCTCCATGACACCAACGAAATATTATTAGGTAATAGACTTTCAGTGTCACTTCAAAGTCCATTTACATTTTCTATCAAAATTATTGAAAGAACTCAAAGAAGACAACAGATACTTGCTGTCAGCTAAAAGCAGAAGTTTACATGGAAATATGCATGCATGGCTCCTCCTGGAGTTGAGAATGTACATAATTGTTATATTTTATAGGGAAATTTTACAGTATATCTCCTTTGAAAAAAATAAAAATATGGCTTTTACAACAAGAAAAAAAACCAAGATTTAATTTAAAAGCCAGGGAAAGCCATTTCAAATTTTCACTGATATCCAAAGAAACTGCAGCTTTAAGAGAGCAAGACAGAACTAATGAGTACATAGCTTAGACGTTGTGTGACGCAAAACAGGAAAAATTGGTCCAAGTTTAGTTTACCTCCAGACCTCCAAAAACACTGTACCTTCACAACTGTATTCACAAGTAGAAGCAGCAGTTCATGATTTTCATGAAGAAATAGTGACACTGCCAAGTAACCTATAAAAGAAAGCAGCCTCCATTACTACTTTCAAGCAATAACCAACTTCAAGACAGAAAGCTTAAGGCTGTCTAATAGGAGAAGAGTTAACTCAAAGAATTAAAAAATACAACAATCCCCCCACACTGTTGGATGACAATTGTTAGTGTTTTGAATACCAAGACTTTATTTTATTTCGAGGCAAACCAGTTATATTCAAGTTGCAGTAAAGTTCAACACATAAGAGCTAAGAATTCACAAGCTGTGAGAAATAAGAGAAATTACAATACTGTTACAGCTAAAGAGCAGCCAAGAACACCATGAGAAATCACTTCCTGGAAAACAAGTATCTTCTCTGCACAGAAAAAAGTATATTCCTTCTAGACTACACAACAAATGCACTTCCTTACATTTGTTCCTCTTTTTTCATAAAATAAAGTTCCATTTCAAATAAATTTTATACTCAACCTGGAATACAGAAGTAAATTCACCAGCCTATGCCAAAACCTCCCCTGTTCCTTCTTAACAAGAAACAATTCCAGAATGCCAGAAAAGAAACATGCCAGAACCTTTTTCATCAAGACCCCTCTTCTTTTTAAACTAAGGGACTTAAAGTAGGTGGGGGGGAAGGGGGGGGTGTCACAACTCACAGCAATATTTGTACTGGTTCATTCAGGCCTTAGGGATCAAAATGAACAACTTTGATACAAATAACTGTATGGTCTGGGCCACCAGACTGATCTATCTGCTTGTGAAACTATGATCAGCTTAGTACACCTACAAAAAAGTACTTGACTCTCATTCATTGAGGCTCACATTGAGTAAAAGAGTAACCCATCTTGATTGGATCAACTGACACTTCCTTAATACAGACTTCGGTATATTGCACCAAGAACAGACAAGCTTGTCCTCATATATCACATGTAGCTGCAGAACAAAAACAACAAAAAAAAACCCCAACCCCCCCGCACACTCTTGAGGATATCCTTTTACCAGATCAATGCTTAAGTGTGCTTAGCATCCAGAGAACTTTAAGCCAAAAAAAAAAAAAAATGCTGCTTCACCCAAGCCTTCTCAAAAAGAGCCCTAGTATGGAAAGGTCTCAAACTGATTAATAACAACACACGTGGGTTCTTGACACTTACAGAGGTCACAAAGTTTTCTTCAGAACAGCTTACCACCTGCCCTCCCAGGTTTGGTGAAGACCGAATTTCTTAATCCCTACCAGAGCATCTGCGCACTGGCTTTCTTTACTCAGGGATAAAGCAACTTTAAATCATCACTTGTAACACATTCTCTCAGAAACTCCAATACTTGAGTGGATGATCCAGATGAAATTCAAACAAAGGATATCAACCAAGTATATCCCGCAAGACATTGCCTTCCTTCTGTGTATGCAGACATAGTATTGCTTGGAGTTAAACCATTTTCTCTGCAAACAAGAAGAAACGTCTTCACTAGGCAGTTGAATCAGCAACTGCAAGGAAATTCTCCAGATGAGACAGGCTGACAGCTACTTCACGCTAAATCTACTGGAAGCAAGTTAATAGCCACACTGGCAGGCAAGGCAATCACAAAAGCATGAAATTTCAAAGAAATCTGAACTAGCCTTTCAGATTTCCTCAGGAACTTCTGCATCTATGCTATAAGGACCTCCCTATTTGCCTTATTTCCTACAACTGTTTCTAAATGAAAAAAAATCCTACAAGCACCAAAACACAAAATATTTTAGGGCCACTTTGCTAACAGCAGTAAGCCCTTTATAAAAATTCTAAACAACTGTCTCTAAGTTAAATACAGTGAAACCAAAACTATGCTTGCAGAAATTGTCTGAAATTGACATTTTTGTCTACTCTTGTGCTACAGTACTTGAAAAAGAAACCAAATCTTCCCAGAAACTCATTCTTAGCTTGATGCATTTTTTTAACAGAATTTCTCTGAAATTACTGGTTTATTGGTGCCGCAAGTCAAAACAATGGATGAACAACTGATGATTTAAAATTAATTCATTTCCCCCAACTTCTGTTCTACAAGCAGATACAAAGCAGCTCATAAACTAGGGATTTAGTTATTTCCAAAGAGGAGCAAGAGACTATGAAACAAGACCAAGAAAACAGAAAAACATTTTAAGTGAGTTGTATTTTTACATGAATTATAAATCCTAAGAAACTTTAACGACACAGTTTGAAAATGTTATCAGGACTACAGTTCCATGCACATACCAACTCTTTTCTCCAAAAGATTTCCTTGCTGTGCAAGTTTGATGGCATGAATATATCCAAAAGAAGACTCGTACCCCAGCATTTCACAATAGATGAGTCTC
>NW_010120992.1:71177-72091 GCF_000699245.1 Pterocles gutturalis
CTCTTTCATCAGTCTCTGAAATACCAAAAATAAATTATTGAGAATTTTAAGTCAGCCATGTTTTATGCTCTTCACTGCTCTAATGAAGTAGATAACTTTATCTGATAGAAACATATGTGCATTCACACACATTTTCTAAAATCATGGTACCTGTAATTTTTCCTTTGCTACAGACCTCTTCTGCAAATCAATATTAACTTTTGACCATAAGAGCAGAACTCCCCATATACTGCCCTTCAAGACGCTATCTTATTTTGATTAGCATACATGTGATCAATCCCGGATTAAGTCAGACTAACATAAAAAATACTGATTTTCTGAAGTGTTAAATGATCACACTGCTAATGGAAATTACCTTTTACCAATCAGTAAACTGCCCTAGGATGGGTTTTCACTATGTGTGAGGTCCAACAACTTTTTTTCCCTTCAAAAATTCTCACTCATGGGACTGACTTATACATTAACGGACTCAAACCAGAATTCCTGCAACTCAGACATGAGCAAGAGCGCCTACAACAAAGCACAGACTCTTACAGAGCACAAACTGTAAGAACAACATCAGCCTGCAGAGAATGTTATTTGGCAGAAGCAGTTCATCGCCTAGCTTTTCCGTCTGTGTTATTTCAGACACTGCAGAATGCCAGGCAGCCTGTAACCACAAACAGAACTTACAAGTGTCGTGGTGGGGGCAGAAACTGTTGCTTTCAAACTGGTCAGTTCCTGCTGGATTAACTTTTCTTCTTCCTAGAAAAGATTAAACTTCTTATTTTCATCTCGCATAAATTTCAGAAGTCAAATATGAAGCAAAACTCAAATAACACATGTTAATGTAACCCCATCCCACAGCCTTCTCCAAACCGGGAGCGGCTGGGCTCAGGCCCCGAGGCAACGCTTGGCGGCGTGTTTTCCCGACC
>NW_010120993.1:0-1713 GCF_000699245.1 Pterocles gutturalis
AGGCTTGGGGACATCTAGCGTGTCCCCCCAGGTGGCCCGGGTGCTGGCACCTTGTCCCCGGCGAAGGGCGCAGGCAGCACCCAGTAGTAGATGTCCTGCGGCAGCGTGGAGAAGGCGGCGAAGAGCAGCTCCCGCGGGGACGAGAAACGGGAGCCGTCGGCCACCGTGCGCGTGCCAGCCAGGTTGGCCAGTGGCAGTGGTGGTGACTCGTCGGCGGCGAGGACAACCTGGAAGGGGAGCGGGAAGGGGCTCAGTGGTGGGCACGGCATGGCATGGCATGGCATGGCATGGCACAGCATGGCGTATAGGGCACAGGGTGGCACAATACGGCACGGAATGGTAAGACGTGGCATGACGTGGCACAACTTGGCACAGCACGACACGGCATGGCACGGCTCAACGTGATGTGACATGGCACATCATGACGTGGCGTGGCACTAGATGGCACAACATGGCACAGCGTGGCAAGGCATGGCAAGGCATGGCGAGACATGCCATAGCACAACATGGTACGGCACAGCATGGCATGGCATGACACAGCACAGCTTGGCACGGCATGACATGGCATGGCGCTACATGACACTACGTGGCACAACGCTGTACAGTGTGGCACAACGTGGCACGGCATGGCACAGTGACACATGCCATGATGTGGCGCTACATTGCATGACACGGCACAGCTCAACTTGACACAGCGCGGCACAGCATGGCCACCGCATAGTGTGGCACAACGTGGCGTGGCACGGCGTGACATATAATGGCACGGCAAGGCACAGCACGGCACAGTATGGCATGGCATGGCATATAATGACATGGCACGGCACAGCATGGCATGACATGGCACATCATATAATGGCATGGCGTGGCACAGCAAGGCACAGCATGGCACAGCATGGCATGGCACGCCATATAACGGCACAGCACAGCACAACATGACATGACATGGCGTATAATGGCACAACGTGGCACAACATGGCACCACATGGCATGGCATGGCATATAATGGGATGGCACGGCACAATATGGCACAACACGGCACGACGTGGCACCATATGGCTTGGCATGGCATATAATGGGATGGCACGGCACAACACGGCACAACATGGCACAACATGGCATGACATGGCACGACATGGCATGGCATATAATGGGATGGCATGGCACAACATGGCACAACATGGCACAACATGGCACGACATGGCACGACATGGCATGGCATATAATGGGATGGCATGGCACAACACGGCACAACATGGCACAACATGGCATGACACGGCACGACATGGCATGGCATGGCATATAATGGGATGGCATGGCACAACACGGCACAATGTGACACAACATGGCACAACATGACCCAACATGGCACAACATGGCACTACATGGCACGACATGACATGACATGGCACGACACGGCACGACACGGCACAACATGGCACGACATGACCTGACATGGCACGACATGGTACGACATGGCACGACATGGCACAACACGGCACGACATGACCCGACATGGCACAACACGGCACGACACGGCACGACACACCAGGCCACGGCCCGGCAGGACAGGTACCTGGTGCCGGCTCCAGGCGGAGCTGTGGCAGTGGCGCGAGACGCCCATGCAGAAGCAGGGCAGGCAGCCCTCGGGGTTGGCGGCGCTCAGGTGGAAGGTGCCGGCGGCACATGCGTCGCACAGCCGGCCCCGCACGTTGG
>NW_010120994.1:0-8610 GCF_000699245.1 Pterocles gutturalis
AACTCTCTGAGTGCCACCATCCAGCCAATGGATGGTCCAGGTAAAATTATACGTGTGTGAAAGATTAATGTGAATCCTTCAGGTCCTCTGCTCATTCCCTTAACTTTGGTCCTAGGACCTGTCAGAGGGGAAGGATGATTCTAAAACTTCCATTTACTGCATCAAAGCTATCCTCTGCCCTCTGTTCTCATGGAAAAGTGTGTGAGGGCATCCTAAAATATATCAACAGTTCATGGAATCAGAGAAGAGTTGAGGTTGAAAAGGAGCTCTGGAGGTGCTCTAGTCCAGCCCCTGCTCAAAGCAGGGTCGATTCCAGAAGGTCCTTGAGTATCTCCAAGGATGGAGACCCCCACACCCTTTCTGGGCAACGTGTTCCAGTGTTCAATCACCCTTACAGTAAAAGAGGTTTTTCTTACATTTAACTGGAATTTCCTATATTTCAATCTGTGTCTTGCGTCTTGTCCTTTCACTGGGTGCCACTGAGAAGAGTTTGGCTCCATCTTCTTCACACCCTTCCATCAGGTATTTATACTCACTGATAAAAGAGCTGGGAAGGACAAGGAGATAGAGCTTTGAAGTTACTTCCCATATTATCATCATATAGGTGCAGCTATATAGTGATACTGAACGTTGGCCAGGAAGTTTTCTAAAAAAGGGCATGGGTGTGTTGGAGGGGGTGAGCAGGTAGTGGCCAAGCATCACAGTACAACCTTCCAGTGTGGTTACCTGACCAAAAAAATACCTCCTATCATGGGATTAATGAACGCTCAGGGGCAGTGAGGCTTTCCCTCACCTCTCACCCTCATATACAGAATGTGCACCTTGGACGGCAATTCTGGGTCCTGTTCTGGGGCCACAATGCTTAAAGGAACCTTTAAAAGGGAAGGTTCCTGCTCAGAAAGGAAGCTGAACTGGCGACAGCACAGCTTTCGAATGTGAGCTGCTGGGGAAGGTGACCAGCAGGCGCATAAGCAGGTGCAGTCGCTGATGTCTCTCCTGCGTTCTTTCCTAGGTGGTAGCCATTGTGATGGACATCTTCACCGACGTGGATCTGCTGTTCGAGGTGCTGGATGCCGCTGCTCGCAGGGTGCCCGTGTACATCTTGCTGGACGAAATGAACTCCCAGCTGTTCCTGGATACAGCTGCCAAATGCAGAGTCAACCTGAACTACGTGGAGGTGAGCAAACCAGAGTCCTGCCCTGCCCCTGGTTTGCACCCTGAGGGGGACGCATCCTGGGACACAGCGGGCTGTTGTGACACTAAAAACCTGATAAAGGGGAAAAGGGGCCAGAGCCCAGTGAAAGGCGAGTACGACAAACGGTGCCAGAGCTGGCACGCCAGCCCAGGGCTGCGGGCTGGGGACATGCTGGTGAAGGGGTTTGTCTGTCCGCTGTGTGTGCACAGAACCGCTGGAGCCGATGGATAAAAATGGGGCAGGATGGAGGTTAGAAGAGCAAGGGGAAGGAAGAAGGAGGGGCAGGGGGAGGGAAGTAACAGCTCCTAGCTGAGTCGGTGCCTTGTCTGGTTTGCAGTTCCTAAGGGTGAGGACAGTTTCTGGCCCAACCTACTACTGCCGCACAGGGATGTCCTTCAAAGGCCACGTGAAGGAGAAGTTCCTCCTGGTGGACTGCATGGTGGTGCTGAGCGGCAACTACAGGTGAGAAGCCCCGCAGTACGACACGTCCTGGTTTCAGTGAGGAAGAGGCTGGTTCAGGGGTAAAGCAGTGCTTCGGCCCTTCCCAATGAACATCGGTGACAAGGGTTTTTCTCACTGAAGGACACTGAGCAGCAATTTTCAGGAAAAATACACGTTTTGCAAGGGAGGTAGATACACCAGTTAAACAAGCCCTCGAGCCCAGACACCAAGCCAAGCTTCCTGCACATCAAGAGCGTCAACGGTCTGTAAAAAAGACGCGGTAATTACAAGGTGGTGAGGATTAACCCCAGCAGGCAGCGAAGTCCCACACAGATGCTCGCTCACTACTCCCAGCAGGATGTGGGAGAGAACTGGAAGGGCAAACGTGAGAGAACTTGTGGGTTGAGACACAAGACAGTTTGATAGCTAAAGCAAAAACGCCTTGTAAAATCCTCTGCAAAGATGCGATGCCAAATCAGTTCATAACTACGAGGCTTGGGAAGGGTAGTGTGTAATGAATGGCTGCCTGAGCAGTAAATATCAGGAGAGTTTTCTTCAGGCGAGCAAACAACTTAAGGTAAAGTGGTCCAACCGAGTTACCCGATGCTAATACACCACCATTGCTTCTGTTTCTCTTTGCAGTTTTATGTGGTCTTTCGAGAAGATTCACAGAAGCATTGCGCACATCTTCCAGGGGGAGCTGGTGGCCAGCTTCGACGAAGAATTCCGCATTTTGTTTGCACAGTCAGAACCTCTTGTTCCTCCAGCCAACATGCTGGCAAAGGCAGAGAACACGTTTGCCATGACTCCCTTTGGCAATAACATGCCTTTCTTTCCAAAAAAAGCACCCCTCATGTTCCAGAGGGATGACAATCTTTTCCCTTCCTTTATGGACAGAGTTGATCCAGACAGGTACTTCCTGTCCAATTTCAGGCGGGACGACATGCTGCGCCATACGGTGGAGGGGTCGGCCATGCGAATGTACAAAAAGGTAGAAATGGAGAATTCTCAGATGGATCCTGTCCGTGGTTTTCTCCGATCCAAGCAGCTAGAGTTGGATGCTTTTAAGAGACACAGTTTTGCAGAAGGAACATTTGAAAATTTTGCTTCTTCTAAACAGTACGCCAGGCAGATGTTCATGAACAATATGGATGAATTTAAAATCCAGTCTAGTCACTTTCAGAAGGATCAGTTCTACCAGTACCAGTTTGAACACCCCCATCTTTCTGGCAGACCTCAGGGACTCTTTGAGAGAATCCGAGGTGGGAGGCCAGGATTCAATGAGCTGGAAGACTACGGAGAGGGACCCAGATACCCTGAACTTGAACCCAATTTTCCACAGGAGGGTTTCCCCTTAAGGCTGGATTATGTACCTTCAAATTCTTCCAGGGAAGTGAGACATGGCTCTGATCAGCTGAATTCTGCAGGCAATGGCCCAATGGGAATGATGTTAAGAAGGCAGAATATAGGACAAAAATTTATTTGCCAGACTTCTCCTACACAGAAACAAAGCCTGGAACAACGCCTGTTCTTACAAGACAAAGATGAGGACCAAGATGAAGACAAGAACACACAGGAAAACAGAACAGGTTTACGTAACTGGAGGATTTCTTCATACCTTAGTGCATACCAGTCCGAACCAGAAGAAGGTCTTCCAATGCCCATGGAATCAGAGGCATACAATGATGTTCTTGGGGACACCCTCACAAAGCACCCCACTGACCTCATCCCAGCGTTCAAATCCCCCATGGCGTTCAACAGCAAGCCACTGGGAATTGAAAGCACCAAAGAATTTGCAGATCCTGACAGAGGAGGTGAAGAAACCCCTCTAATGAAACAAGATGCCTTTAGGTCCAGAATAAATCCCTTGATCCAGAGGAGCTCAAGACTCAGGTCCTCTCTGATTTTCAGTGCTGCCAAGTTAGATCAGCCTAACACCACAATAGAAAAGGTTCAGATGATCCAAAAAGAGCAAATGTCCAGTGAGCTGACAAAAGACAATGAGACTATAAAGACAGCCGCCTCATCTAAGGTGGCTGAACTCTTGGAGAAGTACAAAGCTGTGGGCAAAGACACAGAGCGAGCTACGGTCACTCACACCAAAGCTGTGTCCAGTTTCCTACAGGAAGAATCGCAGAACACAGAGAAGAAATGTACCAAATCTGTGCAATACAAGATTCTAGAGAGCAGGATCCTAGACTCCAAAGACTCCTGCAGTGCTTACAAAATGCACGGAGAGGCTGACAGACCCTTTGGAATGGCCTCATCAACCCCCCAGCTTGGGGACACGTTGAGTAAAGATCCCCTGGCACATCTTAGCACTAAGGTGGACAAATTATCATCTCGGTTTTACCCCATAGAGAATAAACCTGCTCTTCCAGAGAAAGAGAGTCTTATATTTGTAGGAGACACTCAGAAATTGTCTCTTCCAGAGAAGAAGGAAAGAATGACACACAAAAATTAGTCAGTACAGAACTGAAGAAACCACAGATTAGGACAAGTACCACATCAGTTCTTGAAAACTTACCTAGAAGTCAAGGATCTGACAGCTCTCTCAGTAAATCTGAGGAAGACTGTTCAAAACAAGAACAAAATACAATGGAATTTTTAAGAAAAGGGTCACTACGGCTGAAGCAGCTTTTGAACCCAAAAGGTGAAAAGAAATTGGAGGAGGAACCCACTTCTGAGAGTGGAAAATCCGACAAGCAGGCTGTGGTTCTCAAACGATCTTCCATAGGGGACTGTCAGGAAATGACGGAGGAAGAAAAAGCCCATAAATTTGCAACACCCCTGCCTCCCAAAAGCAGCAGCCAGCCAACACAGGGCAGGTTTCCCTCATCCACAGCTAACATCCTGTACAGCAGCAATCTCCGTGATGACACCAAGGTGATTCTGGAACAAATCTCTGCCAACAGCCAGAAGAACAGAGCTGACCTGGCCAAACAGCTCCCATCCACCAGTAATCCTGATCTTTCCAAGTCAACTACAAGCTTGGAAAGGAAAGGCGAGAAGGAGAAAAGCTGTAACATCCACAGGTCAGAGAGTTTTGGGAGCCAGAAACGAAATCTTCAGCGACAACCATCAGAGGATAGAGATACCCTTCTGAAAAAAATGGAGAATATGCGGAAGGAGAAACGAGTCTACAGCAGATTTGAGGTCTTCTGCAAAAAGGATGAACAGACAAGTCAAAGTGAAGAGGAATACGACACAGATGCCAAAGACAAGAAGATGGGAAAATTCATGCCCAAAATTCTGGGGACCTTCAAGACCAAAAAATGATCATAGGAATACTATTTAATTCCATATCATCACTGACTGTTGATGGGGAATGAGGAAGTAACTTGTTTATGACGGCTACAAGCACCATAGGCAACACTCTTCGTGGTTAGTGAGCAGAAACGTGTTCAGCGTTTAACTCCTATGGCATGATTTGCTCAATAAAATCATGTGGTATCAGGCAACCCTGTCACGCTATGTTTCAAATAAAATTACTAAATGGCCAAGATGCTTAAAACAAAGAAATAAAGTAAGAGTCTCTTTATGTTATGCTCAGGGAATGTTTTCAGCAGACAAAACAATTCCACTTTCAGAAGGAAAGAATAAAAAATAGAAAATTCAATGCTTGAGTTCAGTCCAGGACAGAAAAATACACACAGACACGTACACACACACATGTGCATTAACTGGAAAAAGTGTTTAAAAACCAGTTGCTTCCCAGGTACAGATATCTTTTATTTGCATCTAATAATGAATCAAATAAGGGAGGCACCTTTTTGAAGGTTTACATAAGAAAAAAATATTGTAAAGAGCTTTTTGCCCTCATCTATGATTATGGTCTTGTCTAGCAGCGTATGCTCAGCTCTCCTATTTACCACTTTCTACACCTTTTGGTTCGGTTTTGTTACTGGTTTGTCTCCTTATGTGTAAGGGAAGTATTGCTTTAGGGGGTGAGCTGAAAGGCCACAGAAAAGGCAATTGCCATACTATTAATGGAGAAAGACCTGGGTTTAGGACTCCTTTTCAGCCAAGTCAGGAGTTTCATTAAGCAGAGGATGCTATCTTGGCCCAGCAGCAACTGGGCAATGTAACTCCAGGTGGCTAGGTGACTGTGGGGAGGAGAGGGTGCTCCTTTGTTAGCACATCTTCTCATGCCAAGACAAGGAAAGAAGGGACTCATAACAAGGGAAGGAATAAGGCTGCTGGAATTTTCAAGCTTGGAAGTGTTTTATCTCATATAACTGTCTTTTAGTAGTTTGGTACCAAGCTCAACCACGCAGCTTTGGAACAGCCTGGATCAGCCTCTGGGGTTGTGCTGCTGCAATACAGTGTCCTGCAGGACGGAGGGTAGAGACAGAGGCCATCAAGAGAACACTGCGCATAATGTTTAGTCACTTAGCTATTTGGTTTTTCTCCTCAGCTTGGACTGTCTCTGCTTGGTATCCAGCACGATTGCCAAACTGGGAATTTTTGTTTTCCCTGACCTTTGTGCCATAAAGAGGTGACAGGGAAGAATCCTCTCACATGGAACTAGGCTCCTGAATCTCCCATCCAGAAGATTCCCAATAGCTTGGGTTAGCTTGGTTTCATGATTACCCAGCTGTGACACGGGCTGCAAGCTCAGCAAACCAGTTCAGGTACAGGGCTGACGGATGGAGGCAAGAGGCTGCCTCGGTTCCTGAAAGTAGCTTTAATAGAGTCTTTAAAACTTCAGCTTTTTTTTTAGGACACCAGCTCCCATGGTAGTAGGCTTTATATTATTTACATATCTGTAATAATTAATGAATATTTTACTGTTTGTGGAAAGCCTTCAGAAATGAATGTGCAGAAAGATAGATTGTCTGATCTGCAAAAAGAAAAAAAAAAAGCTGATTTTCATATTAATACAGATGGTGCTAAAAATCGTCGAGAATCAAGAGGAATTATCATTTTATCATAAGGAGGTAACCTATAAATAAAGAGAGGAAAAAAAAAAAAAGGAGGGAAGAAGCAGACAAAATTGGAAAAAAGCCAAAATGAATTTATGCTTATTGCATACTGTATAAATGTGTACCGTTTCAGTAAAAAAAGCCAAAATGAATTTATGCTTACTGCATACTGTATAAATGTGTACCGTTTCAGATACAACCCATAATCTGTCACGTACCTACACATTCATAAATGAATGCTGTACATAAACTTATTTTGTCTGCTCTTAGTAATGAATCAGATCCAGTTATTGGTGGGTCCCAAAATGAACTGTAATGATCAACAGAATCATCTCTGACAGATGATACAGAGAGAGATGATGTTACTCTAGAGAGGAAGATGGGCTATAGCGATATACATCCTGTTACATATATGCTAGCCCAATTTTGTGTCATTCTCACTCACATCATTCCATACCTCCCCAGCCCTTTCCAAACCTATGTGCTCCAGCATCATTCTGTAACAGATTAAGTTAGAAATTTAATAATTTCTATAGTCACAGATTACATTAACGTTTTAGAATGTTCCTGTGTTTAGATTTTTAGAATTTTACCCTCCTCAGCGTGGTGCATTCAGCATAGAAGCATGCCCCTGACCAGAACCAGAACGACTCGCCTCTTTTAGTGGTACGTTGGTTACCAGGTGTTTTAACTCACTTGGTAACACCAAAAGCCATTTTAAGAATAAAACGTCAGTGTTACAGCCCATCGCCTCTCAGTCCGAGACTAGGTTCATGGAGGATCTTTACGTTGCGTTGTGTCGTTAAATGGCTGGGTGCCAGGCTTGCAGTGGAAGTCACAACCCTGAACTGAGCAGCAGGCTGCCTGTTCCCTGCACAGGAGCCGGCCTCACATGAGCCAACACGCTGCACGGAGTGCTGCCCACACAACACGTGCACCCTCTTGCTGTTTCCTGTATCCGCCTGTACCTGTGACAGGCAGGAAATGCCCATTTCATGAATATGCCTGACGTCCCTGGGCGCTGGGTTCCCTGCTCCCTAGCGTTACCAGGCTTAAGTGACCACGCCTGGGACCAGAAGCACTATTTTTTTACTGAACTAGCCTTGGGTGTTTACGTCCTGAAAGGTAAAATGGATATTCTATCAATGGCAGCAGTACTCACACGCTGAACTTTAGTGCCTGAAGTCCCCCTGTAACTGTAGTCCCAACGTTCTGCAACAGCAATCATTTATCATAGGTGAACTAAAATTTCAGGGACAGAGACTTCTTATGAGAACTTCCAAGTTAATGAGGAGAATGTATCAAAAATCAGCATTAAAACAGTAATATAGTTTGAAAGTTTACTGCAGTCCCACTGTTTCCTGATACCAACTTCATGATGTTTCAGCAATAGCATCTCTTGAAACATTGCTTTCTGAAAGGAAAAAAAAAATATTACCGTATTATTCATTGAACAAGATCTTTCCCCCTTTCACACACAGAGCATTCATTGAAAGACAGACATTTTCTGTAGTGCAATACAAAATATTTTTTATTACAATATTTAAAATATTACACAGTAGGTAAGCTATTAAATATTATAGCAAAACCCACCTATATTTAAAATGCTTTTTTACTTGATTTTAATGAAAATAAGCCACTGTTGATGATGTTCATTTACCCCAGAAGAGTCACAGAAATTAGTGGAAAGCAAAATGAAGGGCTTTAAGATTACCTGTGAAGAGTTTAGTCTTCTTGGTCTTCAGAGAACAGTTAGTTACCTGTTCTGCTCAAAATAATTCCACATTAGGCAGTGCACCTGAAACTGCTAAAGAATCACAGAATGGGTGGGAAGGGACCTTGAAGCCCACTGAGTGCCAGCCCCTGCCATGGGCAGGGACACCTCCCACTAGCCCAGGTTGCCCAAAGCCTTATCCAGCCTGGCCTTGAACCCCTCCAGGGATGGGGCATCCACAGCTTCTCTGAGCAACCTGGGACACTGCCTCACCACCCTCACAGGAAAACATTTCTTCCTGATATCTCATCTAAATCGACTCTACTTAAGCTTAA
>NW_010120994.1:8712-15823 GCF_000699245.1 Pterocles gutturalis
CCTGTGCTGAGGACCCCAGAGCTGGATGCAGCACTGCAGGGGGGGTCTCAGCAGAGCAGAGCAGAGGGGGACAATCCCCTCCCTCGCCCTGCTGCTCACGCTGCGCACATGGCCAGCTCATGTTCAGTTTTTCACCCCCCAACACCCCCAGGTCCTTCTCCTCAGGGCTGCTCTCCATCCATTCTCCCCCAGCCTGTACTGACAGCAGGGGTTGCCCCGACCCCGGTGCAGGACCTTGCACTTGGCCTTGTTGAACACCATAAGGTTCACATGAGCCCTGAATAGTCTGAACATGTCTAAATACATTCGAGTATCAGAATATTGCAGTTTTCTGTAATTTTTTGCAATAATTCAAATGAGGAATGTGAAGTGACAGCATTCATTGTTCTCATGGTACAGGAGCAAACAGTGCAGTGCCCTTGTCTGGTGAGACTGAAAGGCGAAGGACTGGATTCTCTTTCCTGCTGGTTTGTCCAGAGGGGAGCAGCACACTGTTCCATGCAATAATAAAGCATTTCCCTTCAGCTGGGGCCACTGTCAAATGCAAACTGTTATATTTTGCTCTCACGTGCTGTTTCTGGCTCAGGCAGGGGACCGATAAGATGAGCTGTGCCTCACCTGGCTGGAACACATCCATATTCACTGCTCGTGTTGTTGGGAGGACTTTGATATCGGAAGGCTCTGCAGGGCAGATTTACATATGGTTCCATAGGCCTGGGAGTAACTGCCCAGTGATGCCTTCGGATCACCCGCAGCTCCCATATTTGCAGTAATCTGGAACATCTTTTTACTGGGCTTCAGAAGGGAATTAACATCTTTGCTCTGAAGCTGAGTATTTCTTGGGTTCTGTATAAGAAAGAAAAGCCAAGATAGTCAGTAATCTGTAATCAGTTTTCTAAAGTACAAATACGGAACACAGATTTTGCTTCAGCTGAGGAGTAGGACAGACCATTAACGTTATGTGAATAATAAACAAACCAGACCATTTTGTAAGATCAAGGACAGGATGCTGGGAACAATGTGAGGGAGAAGGGCTTAAGAATGGGTGCATCAAGAAAAAGCTAGCGCACTGGAGCAAGATACGACAAACTAATCCTGCACTGGAGCAAAAGCCCAAAGGCCTGTTTGGCTAGTATCTTGTTTTCAACAGTAGTGAATGCTTTAAATAAATGTTCAAAAGACAAATCATCATCATTCCCCAGTATGTCCTCCTGGCTCTTGCCAACTGAACGGCTCAGTGACTTTCTGAGGTGGGAGCTGCATATGAATAATGTGATTATCGACCCCTGTGGGGAAAAGTCAGTAATACATCAACGCATGGCAATATACAACACACGACAATCCATCTGAACCTGCAGTTCGAGAGGAGAGCTGTTGCGCTGCAGCTTATGCTTTGTGAACCTCTATAGGCAACTGAAAGGCAAGAGTTTCACCAAG
The DNA here is from genome assembly GCF_000699245.1 of Pterocles gutturalis. NCBI lineage: Eukaryota > Metazoa > Chordata > Aves > Pterocliformes > Pteroclidae > Pterocles > Pterocles gutturalis. The sequence continues at coordinate 10,150 of NW_010120994.1, forward strand.
AACAGGAAAGAGGGAGGAGCAGAGAGGACAGAACTGAAACTTTCAGCGTTCAGCAGCAGCAATCCCTTCGGTTGGTTCCAGAGGTAGAGCAAATTCTCCAGCTAAGTTTGGAATATCCAACAGTCTCAGTTTGTCTAAAAAAGAATTTGCTACCTTTGGACAGGGAAAGCCATCACTGAAGAGAATGTAAAAGCAACTGATCTGCAATTCTCAAAGGGAGTTTTTGGTGCTGCTGACAATCCGAACAACGCGATATCTGAAATGGTGTTCAAACCCTCACTTGTCTGAAGTGATAAAATTGAAAGTAAAATGGAGCCCAGAATTAGCCTGTCCTCTAAAAAAAAGGGGCAGTGGAAAAAAAGTCATATCTCAGCGCATCTCAAAAGATATTGCAAAAAAAGTAGAGGAAGAGAATCTGCAGATATTTTTACTTTTTTTTTATTACAGTTGGCTGACATATATGATCCATTACAATTGATCTTTGTGAGAAAATACTGCTGATGAGGCAGAGACCTAGATTTTACAAAGGGCTATGTTACTCCACGTTCTTTGAAGTACCTAATTCCTGTACTTGAATTCAACAGTCATTCACAGAACTCCCGCATAAACCTATAGGCACCAAAATGTTCTTGCTGCTCAAGTCGCAGGTGGCAGGGTTTTTTGGAAGACTGAGGTTCGACTGAAAACCCCAGGAGAAAATTGGTGTTTATCAACCCGAAGACAAGAGCATTACACATGCCGGAGGTGTAAGGTTTAAGCCACATCTGTGCCCTTGGCATTTCCTGGTGATTACTATAGATAGTCTTCCTCTCACCACTCTGCCTCAGGCACAGAACTTAACTCAGGGTCATAAACCTCATTAGTGAACAGAACACCTGCAATGTAGCTATTGCAACACTGAAGACTGCAAATGCAAGTTCCTATACGAATCTACCCCATATTAGAGGCGAGTTATGTCTGGTTATTGCCCCTCCTAGCAGAAACTCTTCAGTTAGCACACTTTGCAGCTCTCTAGTAAAGAGAGCTTTACTAGCTCTGTACAAGCCCAGCTGCCTCACCAAACAAGGGTACTGGTACCGATTTGACTGACACCACATGCACGCAACAAAACTGCACTGTGTATCTGTCATAAGTAATTTTAACCGACTAAAGTTTATTAATTTAGTCACTTGCAGAGCAGTATGTCTTGTCTCTCATTTAAGTATCTTTACGAAGTTGCAAATTAAGATATTTTGTGTCTATATCATTTTGGCCCATCAAAAATTAAGGTTTGGGGTTTTTTTGTAGGACTGCTACTCACACGACCAAGGTTCTGTATGTTCGTAGGAGGTAGCCGAGCATTCACACTTGCCCACATGATTTGTCTCCCCAGATTCCTGTTGTTGGAGATTCTGGCCTGTTGAGAAGGTGGTGCAGAACAGTTCCTGAGCACAGCACCAGAATTTGCATTACCTGCAGAAGAAAAAATACCAGAGGAAGTCGGAAAATCATGAAGACACTGAACACACTGACTGAGTCAGCCCCTGCCACCTCGCTTCATCTTCAAACACAACAAAAATACTCACAATAAAATTAGAACGTAGCAGCAAACAAAACCAGTTCCAAAGGCCTCGGGAAAAGATAACAGCAGCAGAGAAGCAAAGAGAAAACACAGAGGAACACAGAGTCAAGATGAGGCAGGAAAGGGCCAAAGAGAATGTCACCCACTTGGAACTCATTCAACAGTGTTCTGTTATTATGTCATTTTCCTCCCATGCTTTCACCCTCTCATTCTGACAGGTAAATTCCCCTTATTTATTTGTCCCCACTCAATCGCTTTTCTTCTTTCCTCCCCACAACAGGGCCTGGATTACACCCCTCTGCAGGAAGGCAGTACCTACTCTGAACAACAGCATGCGTTATGGGATTGTACATCACATTGATCTTTGATCTCTGACATAAAGTTCTTGCTAAATCTTCACTCCGGCTGGATGCTTCTGGCTGGACACTAGTTGTAGTTTCAGCAGGCACATGTGAAGCTTTTAGAACAGGCAGTGCGGGTTCTCTCTGGCCTCTCCTGGTAGGTAAAGTCACACAACTGGAGTTGGGAAGAAGTGGCCTGGATGCAGACGGACTTAGCTGAATATTTTCTCTCTGCACTCGCTGCTTTGGATGGCTACTTAATTTCTTTTCAAGGATCATCTACAGAAGAGAGAAGTTGTTTAGACTTAACACAGCTACACAGCAGAGGAACAAAACATAAAACCAAACAGACTTACAAAAAACTGCAATTTATTTCACAGGATAGCTAACAAGTATAATTTTTAAATTAATTTAGGGTTGTAAAGAAGATAGAAATAATATTCTTAGCAGAAAGAACAGGATAAAGCTCTAAGAAAAAGGATTGGGTGAACAGGCAATTTCAATATATCCTGAGGGACCTTTAAAGCCCATCTAGTTCCACCCCCTGCCATGGGCAGGGACACCTCCCACTAGCCCAGGTTGCCCAAAGCCTCATCCAGCCTGGCCTTGAACCCCTCCAGGGATGGGGCATCCACAGCTGCTCTGGGCAACCTGGGCCACTGCCTCACCACCCTCATAATAAAAAAATTTTCTTTCTCACATCTAGTCTAAATCTGCCCTCTTTCAGTTCAAAGTCATTGCCCCTTGTCCTGTCACTCCAAGCCTTTCTTATCAGCCCCTCTTTGAGCACTGGAAGGTGCCAGAAGGTCTCCCCGGAGCCTTCTCTTCTCCAGGCTGCACACCCCCAACTCTCTCAGCCTGTCCTCTTACTGGAGCTGCTCTAGCCCTTGGGCCATCTCCGTGGCCTCCTCTGGCTCCACTCGCAACAGCTCCGTGTCTGTCCTGTGCTGGATGCAGTACTCCAGGTGGGGCCTCACAAGAGCAGAGCAGAGGGGCAGAATCACCTCCCCCAAAATGGTGGCCACGCTTCTCTAGATGCAGCCCAGCATACCACCGTTGGCTCGTATACAATTTTTCATCCACCAGCATCCCCAAGTCCTCCTCAGGGCTGCTCTCAATCCCTTCATCCGCCAGCCCATACTGATACGCACCCGAGGCACAGGACCTTGCAGGACTACTACTTTCCCACATTCATGTGTTTAAAATATGGCTCCTAAAACATCACTGTTCTTTATTATTACCACATTGGCTACACTGATCCTGCACTTGCTCCTCCTCCTCTGTTAATTAATTATTTTGAAATATGACAGTTCTGTGTGTGTGGTGCAGTGTGCAATGGCACCAGTAAAACCCTCAGTCTGTTAGGTTCTGTGACAACAGCTTGTCTGCACGCCCACCAGTGGGGCTCAGAAGAAGGGCAGGATGGGGTGCACCAGTAACACTCTGCCCAGCTCCTCCCTGGACCATTCCCAGAAGCCATCAGCCCATCAAAGCCCATCCACCCAGGCTGGGAGGAACACTGGGATGCACTAGGCAGGTGGGAACACAAGTCACCGGCTTCTCAGCACATTTTCTGGGCCTCTCCCAGGGTTGTCCCTGCAAAGCCATCAGCCCAATTGTCCAGGTGTGAAACTCCTCACAGTGAGCCACCAGGATTTCTCTGGAGCATCAGCAGCCCCGAGGAGAAGGATTTGGGGATTTAAAGACCTCTCAAAGATTATGCCAGTATGGAACTGACTGATAAGAAACACCAAGATGTAACTGTGAGCACATACGGAAAGCCCAGGGGAACGCAAACAGAAGAAAATTACAGAATTCAGTAAGTATGCACAAGCATGGCAGGTTACCTAGAGGATTAGGATTTTGGAAAATAGGATAAGAGAAAGTACCTCATACAATTTATTTCGATATTCTGCCACGGACAGCTGGATATCATCACCTAAAGGAAGAATCACATCATAATCCAGAGAGGGCTCCCTGGCAGGACAGTGAAACCTAAGGAGATGATAACACATGATGTAATTCACTAAGACTAAACACAGCACCACAGATCAACATAATGTTAAAAAGGATTGTTAAATCATCTAGTGTAAGTTAGAGAAAATTAAGAATTAGTTTTGCCTTTTTTTTTTTAATTTTCTGTCATGCGTATAAAGAAAACTAGTGCCAAGAGCAGGTCTATAGCACTTCAGAAGACATCAGGGGAAACTGCACACTGGTGTCACGCTCACCGCTTCACATAAGGATGCTGCAGAGCCTCCTCTGCTGTGAGTCGTTTATCAGGGTTAAATACCAAAAGCTTCTTCAGGAGATCCAAGGCAGGCAATGGAGTAGAGGATGGCAAAATCTCCTCAAATGTTACTCGCTGTCTAGAAGTCAGAAAACAATGGTATAAGCTCCCAGTGTGCAATTCACAGTGAAGGCAAGGATTACAGCTCTGGGACTCACACCAAGGTGACACCAGACTCCAGAGTTCACTCACAAACAGCGTCACAATCCTGCAACACTCCCAAATACAGCCCTGGGAGCCCAGCAAAGTCTTTCACTCCTTTGCTCAGGTTTGAGTTCCTCCCTCCCAGAGCCAGGAGCCTACACCAAGTGCCTAGCTGCAAGTCCAGCCTTTCTCTTGTTCCAGTGGAAAGAGCGAGATGCCAGACAGTATCAGACACAGGGGAATAACAAGTCCTCCGAACAATGAGTCCTTCTTTTGACAATGCAAGAAGCCCAAACTCCAAACTTGGATGTTTCAGCTGAACTGGTAAAGATCCCATGAATCCAGTCCTTGGACCACAGGAATACATTTCTGTACAATGTGCAATGAGAAGATGATGCTTAAAAATCTCATTTTGCATTCTGAAATCCTAAAAATAATGATTAACATAATAAACATGAGAATATCTAGCACATTTGCAAAATCAGTTTTAAAACGTGATTCTTACTCATATTTTAAATAATTTTGTTACTCCGCGACAACACTCTCTTAGTTTAGAAAAATGACCTATCACTGAACATGGCATTTGGACTGAGTGGCTCAGAAAAAACCTTTTCAGTTTTGAAGACTTAATATTTCACTTTCTCTTTTACCTAGCTGGAGCCATCAGAACTCACAGCCACTCGACCTTCACATTTTTTGTGAAAAGAAGAAAAAAAAAAAAAAACAAAAAAAACCAAAACCACCCAAATTGTAGGGCTGTCAAATAAAAGTGCATTCTAGCCAGGAATGAACGGGGAGTTCCAATTGCTGTCTTTCACTGCTCAGAGAATGGTTACAGAAATGGGAGAGCTCTTCTCAGGGGTGCTGTGGTGGGCAGCTCACCCCCCACTGCTGCTGTGACACGCGGCAACCCTAGGACAGAAGGATTCACTGAGAGGCTGGGCAAGCCAGACGGCTGACTAACGCTCTGTATCCACAGCAGCTACACTACAAGCCTGCTGGTACCCTCTGGGGTCCCTGGCGTGGCCTCTCCTGGTGTGGTCCATGCCAAGGATGCACAGAGCCTCCAAGTCAGTGACAATAAGATGCTTTTGCCGCTTACTGCTTGTTAGAGTCGCTTCAGCGTCCAGCACAGACAGCTGCTGGGATCATCCTGTCGCTCCAGAAATCCAGGTGGGTTCCATCCCCTTGTATCCGGATGGCATGGGGGTCACTGTGCACTAGTGTCCAGCAGAGCCCTACACTCCTGTGGGTCCAACATGCCAGACCCACATGGTCTGATAAACCCAGTTACGCCTTTCCTCGGTCTGGCTGGAGGCATGACCCCTCCATTCCTGC
>NW_010120994.1:15842-18929 GCF_000699245.1 Pterocles gutturalis
CGAAACCCAGTATCAGAAGCAGGACCAGTCCTTCCACTGTGTCTGGGGAATTGCTCAACAGCAACCGGAGCAGTAATCCTCCAGAACGGACCCTTTGTGGCTGCCGCTTTTCCTTGCAATCCATATACATGAGTTTCTAGGCTTAAGATGGATGTGCTATCATAGAATCACTGAATGGTTTGGGTTGGAAAGGAAGGAAAGACCACCTAGTTCCAACCCCCTGCCATGGGCAGGGACACCTCCCACTAGCCCAGGTTGCCCAAAGCCTCATCCAGCCTGGCCTTGAACCCCTCCAGGGATGGGGCATCCACAGCTGCTCTGGGCAGCCTGGGCCACTGCCTCACCACCCTCACAGGAAAACATTTCTTCCTCAGATCTCATATCTATCTCCCCTCTTTCAGCTTCAAACCGTTCCCCCTCATCCTGTCACTACACTCCCTCTTCCTCATGTCCTCCCCATGGTCATACAGACAGAACCACAGGGTGGCACATACAGCTCCCTTTCCCTTGAGCTGAGAAAGGCTGACTCCATGTGACACTTGACAGCTACGATGCTGACCCGTATGGGTGAAGAGGAACATACACTCTTTGAATTTACCGGAACTTTTGGGACAGTTTTTCTACAGCTGAAACGCAGGACCTTCGAGTTGGGCAGGGAGAGAGATTATCTTTGTATTGCCAGAGCTGGTCAGCCAGCGTGTCCCCAGCTGGTGCCTCAATGTCTGTGCAATTATTGTCAGGGTGCTGAAATACAGTGTTGGTGTGCTCCATACAAACTCCTGAATGTGTGCCCTGGACTCCACGCAGACATATGGAGCCTCGGTTATTGCCCAGGTTGCTGTAGATCACCTCCACCACCAGCTCCCCAATGTGGGGTATCTCCCTTAATGGCAGCCCACTTGCCTCAGCAGTTTACAAGATTTTCCTTGAGGGGATCCCTTGCCTTCACGCTCAACAGAAGTCACCTCCAGCAGCTGCAGATTTTTGCCCCTCTTACCAGTCCTTAGCGAGATCCCAGTCGCTAGGCCTTCCTACCCTCCAGTTCCTGACCCACCAGTGCTCCAGAATCACCAGAGCAACCAGGTGATAATTTGCTCACCGAGATGACAGCTGTCATCTTTCTGCATAGCTTGTTGCTCGCTCAGGGACAGGGATGGGGTGGTTTCTGCACACACTCTCTTCTCCCTCTTGTTCTTGTGTCCACTGCTGCAGAACAGGCTGCCTCTTCTGACTCTCTTAGAAGCTTCTTCCTCCCTTGATAACCAAATTGACTACTTCTTCCACTGTTCAGGAACAACTGTTATAACTGAGGGCTGGGTCTCTGACTCAGCCACAGCGTCCCTTCGTACATCCTCAGATCCAGAGGCTCTTTCTTTCAGCCCAGGGAGGAAGGTGTAGGCCAGGCCCCAGCACAGGGTGAGCAGTTGTGTCTCTTTGGCACAGACAGTGCATTGTTTCTTCAAGTGTTTTGTCACTTGACCAGGATGCCAGGCTCGTTTGGGTGTGAAGTTCCACACCACCGGATGTGAAAATTGCTTGAGGTACCTGCCTGAATTCTCTCATGCAACTTGTGACCCACGACCCAACCACCTCAGGGCACACCCCTGGGTGACATTCACAAACAGTCAGTTATCCTTAGGGAAAAAATCAGATTCTTGACATACACCAATATGAGCATTCTAGTTACCCAAGGGTGTCCACAAAAATTAAGACCTGTTGTAGTGAGGTAGAAAAAAAAAAAAATCTACCCCAGGAGAGAGGAAGGGGGAGGTGCCATTCTTCATTTCCTCTACAAACTGGCTCTTGGAGAAGAGCAGAAATTGTCAATTGTCTCCAGAAGATGGTTCCCAAAGAACTGGGACAGACTAACGCAGGGCCTGAATACCAGCTTAGGCTGAGGAGCAGTGTTTGTATCATATCTCTCACAGGAAAAACACAAAAAAGTGCTTAACAGCACAGCAAAGTGCAGAAGCTGAAAGCAGCCATTAACAAGCCCTCAAATCTGATGTACAGCAAGAAAGGGAACAGGCCATGGAGCAGGCAAAGAAACAAAAACCAGTGCCGAGAACAAACACATTGATATGACCAGCAACAGCTCAATAGGTGGAACTGCTATAAAGACCTGTCCACTACACACTGACCAACTCCACTGATGTCAAACCCCTCTGGCCCCATGCTGGGTGCCAAAAAAGACTCTGGTGGATTGACCCCAGCTGGCAGCTAAGACCCCTTGCTCTCACTCACTCTCTCCCCCTCAGCAGGAAGGGGGAGAGAATTGGAAGGTCAAAAGCAAGAAAACCTCATGGGTCAAGATAAAGACAGTTCAATAAGTGGAAGGGCAAAAAAAGGGAAAAAATGGAAAAAACCCCAAAAAGACAACCAAGTCCTGCAAGAGCCATCACTTACCACCAGCAGACCGATACTCAGGCAGTGTTTGAGCACCAGCTACTCTGGAGAAATTCCTCACCACCCCAGTTCTATTGCTGAGCTGTATGGAATATCTCTGGTCAGAAGGGTCAGCTGTCCCAGCCATGCTCCCTCTCAGTCTCCTGCCAGCCCTCAGCCTACTCGCTGTGGGCGCAGAGTGAGAAACAGAGACAGCCCGGATGGCTGCTGCGCAACAGCTGGAACACTGCTGTGTGTTACCAACACCGCTTTGGTCACAAACACAAAATATAGCAGCATCCAAGCTGCTATGAAGGGAATTAACTCAATCACAACCAAACGCAGTGCAGGTGCAAAGCAAAAGCAGTCTGCACCACAGCAAACTGCTATGGGATGCTGTGGCCATTCACTGCCTTGTGACAAGGTCAAACACATGTGCCGTGCTGACAGCTGGATCAGCAGGGACAAGTCAGCCCTGAGGAGAAGGACTTGGGGGTTTTGGGTGATGAGAAGCTGAACATGTCCCGGCCATGTGCGCTGGCAGCCCAGAAACCACCCGTGTCCTGGGGGCATCACCAGCAGCGTGAGCAGCAGGGTGAGGGAGGGGATTCTCCCCCTCTGCTCCACTCTGCTGAGACCCCCCCGCAGTGCTGCATGCAGCTCTGGGGTCCTCAGCACAGGACAGACACGGAGTTGTTGGAG
>NW_010120994.1:19246-30572 GCF_000699245.1 Pterocles gutturalis
CAAGGCCAGGCTGGATGAGGCTTTGGGCAACCTGGGCTAGTGGGAGGCGTCCCTGCCCATGGCAGGGGGTGGCACTCGATGGGCTTTAAGGTCCCTTCCCACCCAAACCATTCTGGGATTCTGTGATTCAATGGGTCTCAGTTCCTCAACTACCTGGCACAGACGGGTACAGGAATCCTGGCATCCCTGAATGAAAGAGAACAATGCTGCGGTATGCCAGCTGAAGAAGTCCGCAGAAATAAGCATGAAAATGCATGTACTGTTCACGAGGACAGCAAGGGACCAGCTAGAGCTTATGGTCTGAGCCATCCTAACCTAAACCTATAAAAACATACCGGTAAGCATTCAGATAATTCATAATATGCACAGCTGGGCTACGTGCACTGCAGACTCCCCGAGGAGAGGGGATGCCCACTACTATCATGACAGATATGAGAATAGAGACCGGTGAGTAACTTGCTATGGCCATAAGACAGTGTAAGAGCATTAAGTTTACTAACATTTACTATTTAGGTATGTAATAAATGCAGAATTATGTGGTAGTCTGTGTACATAACCAGAGGATCCAAAAGAACCATGACAGATGCATTGCGGGGGGGAAATAAAAAATCACAGTGAGAGTCATTAAGCAACCGGAATGAGACTGTCAACCTGAACAGATTCAGCCTTTCCATGTGGGAACCAATGACATCAGATACACAAATGACTCAGGATAGGAAAATATTCTAATTTTGTGAAAGTACATGTGACAATAGCTTGGAATGTAGGCCCATCCTCATTTTGTTCTGTTATTAACAAATTATGCCATTGGTCTTCTCATCTCTTTTTTTTTTTTTTTTTTTTTTTAAACTTTACATCCCTTCCCTAGAGGTAGGTGAACCTGCAGAGAGCAGAAATAATTTTCACTGCTGAACACTGGAAGGTGAACTTCAGGGGAACTTTTTGTCAACATCATACAGTAGACTGTTGACTTCTGAGACACATTGAACATAAAAGGCTTACCGGGAACTCATGCGGTTAATAACAGAGGCCCTGTAATCTGACTGCATAGCCAAAATATCTGCAATAATGAAAAGATAACTATTAATGCCAATATTAGGATTACCACAGCTGCACAGTTTATGAAGGAAGGCAAATATTTGATATTAACATAGGAAATTATCCTAATAAAACTCAATGGGAGATGGAATATTTACTTACAGATCTTCTAAGCTGGTTTTCCCATTTCCTATTCACCCTATCATAGATTTCATAAACTTGCACTCTTATACCCACGTACGCAGAAGCACCAAGATATCTAAGGCCAAACGACTTGGCCAGGATCACTTGTGTGGGATGCAAAGAGCAAGAGATACCAGCTACTGATTTCCTCATCACACCCTCTGGGGTTCTTTCTGATTGGCGATGATGAACTCTTTTCTGAACGTATCTGTCAAACTCTGAGTCAACAGTTGCTATGGAATGGATCTTTGCTTCCTTGGTCCCCATAAATCCTACGCAAAGTTGCTGCTCATAGGTTGGTTTTCCCTGTGTCCTGGTTTTGTCTGGGACAGAGTGAACTTTCTTCATAGGCGTTAGTAAGAGGCAATTATGTTTTGAACAAGTGTCTGTTTTCACTTGTTTGGTTAAAGAAAAAGAAATTGTGCCTGTGACATGCTGCAACTCTGCAGCCATTGTCCCGTGGTAAGGATACAGGACCTTCTGCTAATGAGTCATTTGTCCTGTGGTCTTGACTTAGAGTGCAGACCTTCTGGTTCTGACATTATCAACACATTCCTCAATTGCACTGCTGAGAGCGGAATAGCACGTTTCATTATTAGAGTTGGCTGTTCTTCTAACTCCTGTTTTGGTGTTTTCACATACAGTTCCATTCACATTTCATTCGCAGCAAGCAAGTCTCTAATAAAAACTATAAATCCATTTAAGCTTGAATGGAATTCTCCAAAACCATGATGTCCTTAAACTGAAGGTAGTTATTTTTCTAAAAACTATTTGCTAGCTCAGTTAGAACCTATCAACATGTTGTAGAAGTTTATAAACTGTATGCATTGGTAGACTTGAACTCATGGAAGACAATCATAATAACAATAATAACAATCACCATCATCTCTTTTGGATTTAACATACTTTCAGCTTTCACTTCTGTGTTTAGATTTCCAGACCAAAAAGTCCAATTTACCTTTACTATGTAAGTGCCACTGAAGTATGACAGTTTTAAACTGTTACCCTCTTATAAATCTCAAAAATATTTTGAAGGTCTGGTTCTTGTTTCTCATCTCATCAAGGTTTCTCATCTCATCTCATCTCATCATTCAGGTCCAGAGAAGGGCAACAAAGCTGGGGAAGGGTCTCGAGCGAGGAGCGGCTGAGGGAACTGGGGTTGTTTAGTCTGGAGAAGAGGAGGCTGAGGGAAGACCTCATCACTCTCTACAACTACCTGAAAGGAAGGTGCAGTGAGGTGGGTGCTGGCCTCTTCTCTAAAGTAACAAGTGATGGGACAAGAGGAAACAGCCCCAAGTTCCATCAGGGGGGTTTAGGCTGGATATTAGAAACAATTTCTTCACTGAAAGAGTGATCAGGCATTGGAACAGGCTGCCCAGGGAAGTGGTGGAGTCATGGAGTCACCATCCCTGGAGGGAGTAAAGAAATGTGTAGATGTGGTGCTTCGGGACATGGTTCAGTGAGTTAGGTGGTGTTGGGTTGACAGTTGGACTTGATGATCCTTGAGGTCTTGTCCAACCTTTGTGATTCTATGATTCTAAGTATGGGCTTATTTTCCTCTAACACTAACATTTCACAATTAAGTCTTTAATTTCCTTGGAGAGATATTACAATGACTCACAAGAGATACCTTCTTCCCTGACCCAGCTAGGCTGCTTTCTTTCCCTCTTGTAATACCTTTCCTCATAGAAGAGTCCTACCTTCTGAGGATGGGGCAGGAATGACCCTCAAGATCTGCTCTATTTGATTCACTGTTGATGTTCCAGGAAAAAGAGGTTTCCCAAGCAGCATCTCTCCCAGAATACAGCCAATGCTCCACATGTCTACACCTTTAGTGTAACTACAAATAAGAACAGAACAGAGTTAGGACGAAATCAAGCGAATATTTTTCTGTACCTGGTATTCACATCATCTACATTAGCTTATTTTGCTAGAAAAACAAGCTTGATGGCTCCTTGAATAAGAATGCTCACAGGTTTTAACTATAAAGTAAATGACATTTGGGAATCATGAAACTGGCAAGCATAAAATAGAAAGGACATTTATCCTACTAAAAGTCTACTCTAGAAAACCATAAAAAGAAATAAAGGTAAATGCCAGGACAAGGTAATAAATACTTTTCATATGACCAACAGTGAAGATACAAGCTGCTGTTTGGAAATAACTGACTTTTCAGGGCATAATGTATCTAGAAAGTAGTTACTATTACTTAAGCACAGTAAATGGCAAACAATGGCATTTGCAAAATATCCTTATTTCAAATTTGGGACACTAACCCAACCTATATTTATCTTATTTTCTGATCAATAAGATTTTGTACATTTAAGTCCAAAAAAGAACTAAGCCTGGCCAACAAGGCAGCTGATTTAACAGTTGATTACTGAATATTTTCTGAAGGTCTACAAAAAAACTCTCTTTTAATTTGGAAAAGAGGACTAAGGTACTCAAACAAATTTTGTAAAGATGCAGATTTAAGGGGAGAAAGAATAAGTCTAGTGGAAAAAAGGATGACAATCAGATGAGCTGACAATGTATGTAAATGCACAATCTAAGAAGCCAGGAAGGAAATTTATGTGTAATGAGAGATTTTTATGTTGCAGAACTTAAGTTTGAATGCATATTGAGAAAATGGGACTGCTGACATGACATTGCATCTGATGACATCTAAAATGAAAAGACTTAAGACTTTTAGACAACAAATTTTCCCAGTGGTGAAGAAATTATAGCATCCCATCCCTTTGCTCATATTAAGCAGTTACCTCCGAGAGGAAAGTAAGATCTCAGGGGCTCGGTACCAGCGTGTTGCCACATACTCCGTCAGAGCAGGGTTACCTTGGTCCTCAGTCATCTGACATAAAGAACGGGCCAGCCCAAAATCACAAAGTTTAACAAAACAGTCAGCATCCAGCAAGATATTTGAAGGCTGAATTGAACAAAGGAAAATTATTAAGCTTTTTACTCTCTGAATGGCAGAAGACTATTATCAAGGTTCTTTTACTAGTCTCATTCTTTTCATATTTCTCCACGTAGTGTTTAACAGAAAACTTGAGTGAAGGATAAAGACTATGACTGAAGTACATACCTTCTGATCTCTGTGAATAACATTTCCCGAGTGGATGAATTTAGTTGCCTTCAGGAGTTGGTAGAGGATGTAACTCTTGTGGATATCTTTCAGCAAATTCCCCTTCTTAATCACAGCGTGCAAATCCGTCTCTGTAATAGATTCCATCAGGAAAGGATGACCAAGTTGTGAATGCAGGTTCCTCACAGCAAGGCCAGAACAGACCATTGCCACAGCTGTAATTACTAACAGCACTGCAATCTCTCTGTATCATCAGTGTGGCTTGCAGCTCGTGCTACAGTAACTGTTCTCTTATTGCACACTTTTGTCATAATAAAATTGCAAAGTCTCTTCCATATGCAACTCCTCTGTCTCCACAAGCCTTCTAATTTGTTGCTCACTGCCATCCTTCCTTCATCTCAACCAGCCAGCTCTCATTTAATTATTACTCCCTTTAAAGTTTCACTGCTATTCCCATCTAATCACAACTGATATATATATATATATAATATTCCATGTAAATTATCAACACACTGATATTAAAACAGGGAACAAAGGTAACTCCCAAAAGAGGCTGTATTTAAGTGGCTGACGCAATGCTAAGTCTCACCCATGGACTCAAAGATGAGGTAGATGTCCTTGTCATTCTGAGCTCGGACAACATCAAGCAGCTTGATGATATTTGGGTGTTCTCCAAATTCCTGCAGAGGGAAGAGACCCACCCATCAAAATCAAGAGTCTTGCTTGTGAATCACAAAAAAGGACAATAAGCGATTTCATTTTGTATTGTTGTTCAGAACAAACATTAACATGCTATTTCCTTCATTATGCTTCTACTTAAATAAATTTTTAAAAAAGGACCGAAGCTTGCTACGCAGTATGAAATCAGCCAGTTAATCTAAAAAAAAAACCCAAAGCAAACGTGTTGTCTGAGACATTAGTTATAGAAATCCCACTTTACCATTCGTGAATCAAATCCAGCCAACTTTAAGCACCTTGTATTTCCTCCTGAAGGCGAAGCTTTATTGTGGCAGTGAAAACAGAACAAAGCTGCCATCAACAGTCGTATTTAAAAACCCCAACGAGAAAGCGTCTATTTGAGAGTAGGCTGAAACACTTCACAGTCTGCGTTGACTGAACTGATTGTAACAGAACAGGTAGTCAGCTTATAAAGAGATACCTAAACACAGGTGACTTAAACTGGAGGGGAATTCTATCCTCACATTTCATGGAATCATAGAAGATCATCCAGTCCCACCCCCTGCCATGGACAGGGACACCTCCCACTAGCCCAAGTTGCCCAAACCCTCATCCAGCCTGGCCTTGAACCCCTCCAGGGATGGGGCATCCACAGCTGCTCTGGGCAGCCTGGGCCACTGCCTCACCACCCGCACAGGAAAACATTTCTTCCCAATATCTCATCTCAATCTCCCCTCTTTCAGCTTAAAGCCATCACCCCTTGTCCTGTCATTACAGGCCCGGGTAAAAAGTCTTTCCCCATCGTTCTGATAAGCCTGTTTTAAGTATTGAAAGGGCACAAGAATGTCTTCCCGGAGCCTTCTCTTCTCCAGGCTGCACACCCCCAACTCTCTCAGCCTGTCCTCGCACTGGAGCTGCTCCAGCCTCGCACCATCTCCGTGGCCTCCTCTGACCCCACTCCAACAGCTCCGTGTCTGTCCTGTGCTGAGGACCCCAGAGCTGCATGCAGCACTGCAGGGGGGGACGATCCCCTCCCCTGCCCTGCTGCTCATGCTGCTGGTGACACAGTCTAGGACACAGTTTGCAGACTGACAATACCGTCCAGATCACTTACTTCATCCTCAGCCTTAACAACTCTTACTTCCTATAGCTGATACTTCTCCACCGCTAGAGACACTGCAAACACTTTAAAACACTGTGAACACTTTAAAACTGGTCAAAGTTTTCATGAACTACCCTGATTATAAAATTTTAAATAGCTGCACCATAAAACCTATGCTTTTATCTAAAAAAAACCTATGCTCGTATCTAAAATACATAACTGAAGTTTTTGTTATTTGAACCAGTAATGCAGACTCTTTATCTATTGCCATCACAAATTCCCTTATAAACATTCAGAACATTAAGCTATATCCAGCACAGTCTTACAACAGCATCATCTTCCTCAACTCTGAGGCAAAGACAAAAATTAGACAACATCTGGAAAATTACACAAACCAACACACCCACCTGCAGCACCCCACGGAAATATGCTTACAGAGCAGTAACATACAGCCAGGCCACCAAATAACCCTGCAGTTCTTCTGAGGGCAATATTCAGAATACCCACCCAAAAATCTAAAGAAAATTTTTTACCCAAAAGGGATATTTTTCTAGAAATGCAGATCAGTCTCAACAGTGTTACTCAAGTGCTGTTTAAGAGCCTCCTGCACACTGAAGGAAATCCCCGCTGTCTCACACTGCCTTGCCCTGGAACTGATAAGGGAAGGTTATGATGAAGTTTCAATCTATACTAAAAAAACATCCTACCTTGAAAAAAATTTTGTCAGAGCCAGTCCTACTTATCTTTTCTTAAAGAACAATGCCCTCACTAAAGTAATTACTAGAAATGACACTCCAAAATGTGTCCCGAAATGCACCCAACAGATCTACAGCTGTACTGAACAATAAACATAAAACCCAAAGCAGCATGATGACCAGCATGCTGCGTATCGCCCAGCAGAGAACCATCAAAGCGCCCAGATTCTACATCAGCACTTCTCAGTCACACTTCACCCATGAAATGCCCTTATGACCAACATACAGATTAAACTAAGCGATCACTATGCACAAGAAGGAATTTGCACAGACAAGGAAATTCAGACAAACATCCCAGTACCAATGAACAAATATTTCTTATGTTTTTCCCTTTCTGATCTCAATCCTGAACCTCAAGAAAGAGCTAAAAAATTAAAATACCTGCAAAAATAGGAAGGGGAAACTAAAATTTTTAAGTCTATTGAGCACCAAAAGTCAGGAAAGTCAGGGCTTAACGGCACATTAACCTCCCTCCCCCAAATGACTCATTCTTTCCTTCAGGAGAAATATCCGTCTCCTTTTTTTTCCCTCCCAAATCCTCCTCCACCCTTCTACTCCAGAAGTGCTACACTTTCAGAGATCATGTAACTTACAGTTAACTGAATTCTAAGGTATTGTTCTCATCTGTTTTTAGATCTTAAGTTTGCTGCTTCTATTTCAGGCTTAAAGAATGATTAAAAAGTATAAATACTCATCTCTTTCCTATTTAAACTTGACGATCTTGGGAAATACCTCTTCCTATGAGCCTGCCTTGCTTGTGTCCTTAGAAAATCACAGTTACAACAACATCAGTATTCAAAAACACTGATGTCTCTACATAGTAAGTCTGTGGAGGAATGGACAGAGAATTTTAATGCCACTGCCACCAGTAAGGTAATTAGGCAAAGTGTGTGGTCCATTATATCAAAACAAGAGCAGCCTTAGCTAATTCCATACCGAATTTTCCCTTTAGTTTTGCTTTGATTATTTCAGGTGGTCAAGTTGCTTTGCACATCATGGAGGAAAATAAGTTTTTCTCTTCTACACCCCAGCCCCACCTCTGAATCACAGCATTTACAATTTAAGAGAAACAGTCTCTCCACAAAGAAGTAAGAAGTGACACAAAAAGCAAGTCTATATGGTGATCCTAGAGTAGACACACTGCTAAAAACAGTGAAAGAACAAGGCATGTCTCAAAGGAAAAATAAGGCCAGCTCTCCATTTTATTCAGGTGTTTTTGCCCACAGAAAGAGCGTTTGTGAAGATGGTGCAGAAAAGCAATGAACAGAGTTGCCAACACTGACCACTGCATGTTGAAAAAGGATGGGGAGCCAATACATGAACAACATCAGAGACAATTAAAAATCAGAGAGGAGGAGGAAAAATGGATGTTACCTGCAGGAACATAATCTCTCGAAATGTTCTCTAGAAATAAACAAAAAAAAGTTTATTAGCACCTTAACAGAACGACAGAACAGAGTATGGACTTCCAATAAGAGGGTCAAATCCATTCTAATCTCCAACACAGCAGAAACCCTTACACGGCAGACAGGCAAGGAAAACCCTGGTGCTCACTGACGAGCCGCAAGTATGCTCTCTGTGCTTGGGTCACTACAGCACAACATCAGGGAGAGGCAAACTGTGCGTGCCTATGAAGACACTATTTCCTCAGGGACATCAAACACTATTTTGTAGATGCCATGATACACAAAGCTTGACATTCATTGCTCCTTTTTATCCTAATATAGGTGCAGACTGTATTATTACATGCATAACTGTCAAATAACTAACATCCTTCAGAGACATAAATCCTGCAAAAATCTATGGACTCCCACCACATCTTTCAGGACATATTAGAACAAAGATTTCTCACCTGAGCATCAGTTCTGTTCCTGAAAGCATCAAAAATCTTTTTAACAGCAACTATTTCTCCTGTCCTGCGATCGATGGCTTTCCAGACAATGCCATAAGCCTAGGGAGAAAACAGGACAGATCAACAGTGTGCTGTGACATCTTAAGCACAGGTCAGACCTTCAGTGTGGAAGCAGAAAGTACATAACAGAGGGACTGAAAGAAGAGGTAACCACCAGCTACCTAAAAGACAGAGAGATGAGGCCAGCGAGCAACACTTGGTTGAGTCAAGGACTAAGAACATCTCTACTGAGTCTGACCAAAGGTCCAAAAGGTCAAGGATCCTGGCCCCCAAAGCAGCCAGTAGCAGACGTACGTGCTCATGAAGTTTAACAAGGCCAAGTGCAAGGTCCTGCACGTGGGTGGGAGCAACCCCCAGCACAGACACAGGCTGGGAGGAGAATGGATGGAGAGCAGCCCTGAGGATACTGAAAAGCTGAACATGACCCGGCCACGTGCGCTGGCAGCCCAGAAACCACCCGTGTCCTGGGGGCATCACCAGCAGCGTGAGCAGCAGGGAGAGGGAGGGGATTCTCCCCCTCTGCTCCGCTCTGCTGAGACCCCCCCTGCAGTGCTGCATCCAGCTCTGGGGTCCTCAGCACAGGACAGACACGGAGCTGTTGGAGCGGGGCCAGAGGAGGCCACGGAGATGGTGCGAGGCTGGAGCAGCTCCAGTGTGAGGACAGGCTGAGAGAGTTGGGGGTGTGTAGCCTGGAGAAGAGAAGGTTCCAGCGAGACCTTCTTGTGCCCTTTCAATACTTAAAACGGGCTTATCAGAAAGATGGAGAGATTTTTTACCAAGGCCTGTAGTGACAGGACCACAGGATCACAGAATCATTTAGGTTGGAAAAGACCCTTAAGACCATCAAGTCCAAATGTAAACCCAGCTCTGCCAAGTCCAGCACTAAAACCCTGTCCCTAAATGCAACACCTACCCTCCAGGGATGGTGACTCAACCACTTCCCTGGGCAGCCTGTTCCAGTGCTTGACAACCCTTCTGGTGATGAAATTTTTCCTAATATCCAATCTAAACCTCCCCTGCACAACTTGAGGCCGTTTCCTCTTGTCATATCACTTGTTACTTGTGGAAAAAGAAAAGACATCCCAATTGCCAACGTTGTTGTATTATAGCACTTATCCAAGGTATTTACACTCCAGCTGTTTGTACTCCCTGGCGCACGGCAAAGGAGCTGAACCCACACTCCAGGACCACACATGTTTTTAGGAAGTTTGCCTCAATCTTGCTATCTGAATATGTAAGCACGAAAATCACTAAGTATCACATATTTCAGCTGTTTTACTTTGTATGAGTGTTTAAACATTAACTGGGCATTTCTGAGTAACAAATGACCCTGTTGTGCAGATATAAGGCATCTCCTAGAATGCTGAAAGTCAAGATTCAAATCTATGACATAGAAATAAGAAAACTGGATCTGTACCACAAGGGAGACCAAGTAATCACCATCTACAAGTATCACACAGTCACCCAGAATAGGGAAAACTTGGGTAGAAGCTCCCGTTCCCTTAGTAGACAACTAATTAAAAACCAAATTTAAAAAATTAATTTTTAAATCAAAAAAACCCGAAACAACTGTTTGAATTCCCTCACTTCAGAGGAAGAGTTTATTTCCCTTGCTGCTGCACTTCTCTACTCTATTTTTTGGGCAGTCCTCAACTGTTTTGGGGACTACAACAGTTTGAAGTGCTCAGGTAAGTACATCAGCTGTGTCCATACACAATACAAACAGAACCTTCGGCAAACAAGAGGCAGAAAACACAGAGACTGGAACCACTTGAGGTAAGAGCTCGACCAGTAGTTTTGATAACGTCAGTGATGCCTAGGTGATGGACCTGAAGCCACTAAAGGCCTGAAAGTACGTAGTTATGTTTGTGAAACAGTCTCCAAAGAGAACTCTCCAACAATTTGATATTTCAGATGAAAGAATAATGTCATTCTGTTTGAAGAACCTCGCCTGTTAAAAGATGTAATGTATTACATCCAGTCAGAGAGAGAAAGCTGATAACAAGGAACAAGGTGGCAGCAAACCTCATGTCAGAAGCAAAGTTAGAACGAAATACAGCCATAAGAAAGATCAGTGTGATTTCTAAGGGAGAAAACCAAAACACTGTCTTAGAGCATGAAGAAGAAAATGAGCCTCACTCAAGTGCCCCCTTGTAACTGCACATGAAACACTTAACTGCCAGTATCAACACAATCAAACCAAGGCAAACAGCTGCCAGAACAGAAAAGCAGATGATCAGCGTGGCTTGAGAGACTGTCTGAGAAATTAACATTGGCTCGTGTGTAAAAATGCATCAATTTTATGGGGAAAAAACTACTTGATGTAGCACAATGCTTGAAGCAATGAGGTTACATTATAAATGCAGAATGCTTCTCAGGCAGCAGCAGCACACGCTGAGACCCAGCTCTGTGTGAACGGACACCAGCTGCACACGCAAGGCCGGTGCTTTGCGCGGTGGTTCTCCGGGAAATCACGGGAAAAAACAACTGATGGGGAATTTAGAGGTATTTTCAGTCTCGCATGCTACAACATAACTTAGCCCCCAGACTCCCCCGGGCACTCACCCCCCAGCCCA
>NW_010120995.1:0-23327 GCF_000699245.1 Pterocles gutturalis
ACACCCACACCTCCCTCCTCCCAGCTGAATGACTGGCCTTATACTGCCTGGTGCTGTTGCCAATGAGAAGGACTTTCCCTGCAATAGTTCCCTCCCATGGTGAGGCATCAGCTTGACAGCAAATGTAAGAATAAAAAGCTCTTGAGAAATGACTTCTTCCACTGCTGTTACTTACGCAAAATGTAGATTGATGAACTGAACTGAGGTTTGCAAAGAGCGTGGGCTGAATAGGCTGAGACTGACCAGAGCTGAGATGGGTAAAAGCAGATGGAAGCCATAGTGCGGATGCAGAAGGATGTTTAACTTCCTTCTCCTCTCTAAGCTCTAGAGCTGAGTCCACATTTAGAAGAAAGCCTTCCTTCAACACTCCATTGGCAGAATAACTTGTTTTGGTTTTTTTTTGTTGTTGTTTTTTTTTTTTTTTTTTTGTTGTTTTTTTTTTTTTTTTTTTCTATTAGATGTCCACATAAGAGATCACAATTAATATGTGAGCTCAACCAGGACAGATCTGGGCTGGGAATATAAAATTCTCTTCCTTTCTAGGGAACTATTTGGGGCTAGTATGATTCTCTGGTAGAACTCCCATTCTTCCAGGTTGCATTAAAAGAAGGTGAATATGAAGAAATCACATAGAAGAGAAAGTTGTAGTGAGTACTGTAGTTGCAAAATGCAAAGCATCCTTTATTATGCAATCTTTCACTGTGTTTTCACTTATGGTTTTGTTCTAAAAAATTCTGGCTTATTCTGGCTGTGGTATACACATTTAGTTGGCTAGCTGCTATATAATTTTTTAAAACCAAGTATCCCAAGTAGAATTAAATTTTCCTGTTAAGCAGAATTAAATTTTCCTTTCAAAAGGAATTCATTTCCTTCAGTTCTAAAAAATACACACCAGGAACCAGCCCTTAGTCAAAATAAAGTTTGATGAAAAATGGAAAATCTCTGTTATTCCTGCAATTTTATGATCAAATTTAGTACTAAACTTTATTAAGCAATGTTTCACTTTTGTAATTTAATAAACTAGCAACTTAGAAGCTGTACTTCCAGAAGTGGTTAAGAACTCTACTTGTGCATCTCATAAATAATTCTGGCAGGTAGGAGCCAAAGTGCTGCTCTTTCTGTGGGCACCTGTGTATAATTGTGTAGTGGACTTCCACGGGAACAACATGGCATTATTGAAGATTTGTCTTGAAAGATTTATCTTACTCTGCTAAAACAAGTCATTAGATTTATCTGTTTCAGTATCATAGGTCTTCATTGAGTCAAATAAACCATATTTTGTTTACCACCCTGGAAAGATATAAATGCTAAATATTCTTTAACTTTATTTTATGAGAGTGAATGTTATATTCCTCTTTCCAGTGACCTTTTATTGCCTTGTGAATAAAAAAATAATTTACCAGACAGAAATAACAGCCAGAGGAAGGTGGGATTTATGAGCATGCCAACTCCACTAAAACCAAAGGATAAACATAATAGTCTCAGAATAGAAATGGTGAATTATCTAGTGCTCTATTCTCAAAACTTTAAAATAACTTTTCTCAGAAAATTAGAGCTTTACTTATGTTATCATGGCAGAAGTAAAAGAGTACAGGTTCTGTTCCTTCCTTTTTTCTATTCCTTACGTCCTAATGGATCTAAGAAATAATTAGATGTGTTCTATTTGTAAGAAAGGAGAATATGAAAGAATTGTCCATCCAGTCTATAATACGTCATTAAACACATGACCTGCATAACATCTCTAAATTCTGAACACAGCAGGTGTTTTATATTAAGTATGTTAAGTATTTCTTTGTTGCAAATAATTGCATGAAGTCTACAATGTTTCAAAACAAGGCAAGTTTCCATGCTGGAACCTGTTTCCTCTGTAAGAGTCTGCTTTGAGAACTATGAAATGGAAACTTTGTTTTCCTGAGATCAGCTCTCGGAACTTTGTTTTACACTACACAGCACTATTATTTATGTAGCACCATGCTAAATTCCTTACTGAAATCCAGAGAGATTAGTTCTTCTACAGTTTAACAGTTAGCTTCTCTACTATGTGGTTAGTCTGGTTCAATAAACTCGCTTTGTGTTTTAACCCACTACCCATTTACAATTAAATCTGTTTTTTCTTTCATTTGAAATTCTCATTTATGTCATACACACGGACAGATCAGACTCACAGGTACATAGCTGATTTTGTCATTTCAAGCCTTTCCTCTTTTCTTAAATGTAAGAAGCTCTCAAGTATTACTATTTTTTCAGTCATACGATACTGGACCTGCATTGACAGATCAGTACAAATGCTTGGCATTTATGTCATGTATTTGTTGAAGACTTCTAGGGTAGGAAACAGCTTGTTTCCCCAGTTTAGTTACATTTCACACTTTGATTCACTCTCCAACTGGTATTAAGTAGTTTCCAATTCTCTACCCCCTCCAGTTACCCCATGGGATCCTTTGGAGAGGGAGAAGAGAGGGACAAGGCAGAAAGCTGGGGGACAGGAAGGCATCACTTTACAAGGTGCCAGCAAACCCCCTGCCGCAGAAGCCTTCAGGTAACAGTTGGGACATGAGGTGGAAGAGCAAAAGGAGGGGGAGAAAAGAACCCATGCAAATTTGAGGAAGAGAAATAATTTCAGGGGAGACAGGAGAACAGGAGAAAGCAGAGTAGGGTCTGTGTCCACACTAGACTAGGGTAGGGAGCAATAGTCAAGTCCTTTGTTAAATGGGGTTCAGGATGACCTACTGTGTAAGAATGAGATGGCTGCTTCCTCATGGGGAGAAGACAGTTGAAAAGGAAGCACATAGCAAAGTACTCCTTACAAGTACACCAGCACACTCCCAGTCAAGTTGCACTCTCCAGGTTCCTGTCTGTCTCCTGTGACAGTGCTTGGGATGGGGTACGGGGACATCACATGCTACTACAGTGGGTCAGGTGAGGAATTTTACCCTTTTTCTTGAAGGTTTTTAATTTATATTAATTTTACTCTTGTTTAAATTATGTTTTCTATTTCATATTTCAGAGAATTTTTCGTATTACCATCAAACCAATGCTTACTGTTGAAATTAGTATTGTGTTTCTTAAGCAACATGTTCTTCTGTAAAAAAAAAGGGAACTCATTCTTACTTATCTCTAGTCTGGAGACAGTGCTCAGCCATAACTGGCTTAGGAGATAAGCAAGCAAGGTTTCTGGAGTGTGTGGCCTTCATTCCCTGATACTTTCAAGGGATCTTATAGGGACTCCCATAATTAGCTCCCTGGTGGAAGACTGAAGTGAAGGAGCAACTTTGCATATTACCTTTCTCAAAACCAGGCACATGCACTTCTGAGCATTACACAGAATTTGCTAGCTTTCCAGCTGCACAAAATAACAAAGTCAAAAGCTGAAGTGAATTATGATTTGTCTTTTTGTTCATAAGATGAAATGAGTATTCTACTGCCCTAAAATTTCATAGATTTTTATGCTAAATTAACAACAAAAATATTTGTGAAGAAAATGGCCTTTTTGCACCTGTAATAGAATTTTCTTGCAGCAGCAGCAGCTGTGTCTTTTCCATGTAGATGACAGGCTGACAAATGGAAAGATTATTTCTGTTCCTTCTTTCATTTGAGAGTCATAAATCTGAAAAATGCCAAATAGATTTTTTTCGTGCATCTTATAAGATTTTATAGGAAGATCCAAGATGGCAGTGAGGGCACAGTTCCAGAATATAAATTAAGGTCTGTCCTGGTACCACCAGCAGTCACTCAATGTGGTTTGACAGTATCTTTGTCAAATCGATAGACAACGTTTTGTTGAACTAGTGGAGTAAGTGGCTATGTCTGATAAAATAAACAATGTGTTTTCCATGCCATTGACGTGACCGCTTATTTAATAAGATTGTTTTGATTCAAAGCCAGTTTTCATATTTATACTATTGCAAATCCTGCAGAAGCAGTTATGTCAGCCGTGTGTATAACCTCATATTCCGTAGAGATGCCGCTCTATTCAGCTTTGTCTTGAGGTGTGTATATAGTGCTACTGTATCAATAGTAAATACTGTGGTAATTTATATTCACCCTGCAGAGGCAGACACAAAGCTTTATCCTTTCTCAGTGGTGATACAAAGACCAAACAAACTGGACATCAAGGTATTGGTCAGTTCAGGTGCTCTTTTATCATGAGGCATTTCACTCTGTGCTGCTCTGGAGACAGCTGATTTGAGGGCGGTAATTACACCACGGACCTACAGCTCCACAGGATTTTTTTCTTGGTTTTCAATACAGTGGTTCCACTATCAAGTTTTCCTCAGACACAGAGATGATAAATTTAAGGAAAAAATAGATCCCTCCATACATATCTGTGGCAATTCAAAGGCAGTGGATTAAGTTGTATTTGTGCTGGTGAGCAGCTGAAGCCGGGGAAAATGTCGCCCTGGACCACACTGCAACGCATCTTCAGGGGACGTGTAGTCAGTAGAAACTGGTCTCTCAGATCACTGACACAATTAGATTACAAAATCCTTACTAAGCCTTAAATGACATAGCTCATATATAATTTTATTTAGCTGTTCTGATGACTGCCTAAATAACTTATTAATGATAAACCTTTTTTATTCCATCCTTTTCTTCTTCCTTTTATTCCTATACTTATATCCAAGCACAGGTACTCTTTCTTCAATTGAAATATTAGGATTCTGTAATTAGAGGGCACTTTAATGTCATTTTTTAGTGCATGAAAGGTCATACTACAATAAGGATTTATGATTGCCTGGTTACCCTGAGAAAGTCCTTTTATTCATAGTTTGAAAATGAAAACCAGCTGGTGGCAGGTTCTTTTTCTTTAACTGTGTGATGACTTCTCCATCACTATAAACGCTTCTTGTCTCTGGTAGCGTAAGAGATACCAGTTGGTGCTTGAACATAAGTGAGTCAAATTATTTTTTTATGGAGTAGCTGGATGTAGTGATTCTGGTGTCTTTCTCTCTCACTGGTGCTGCTTCTACAGAGCCAGGCATGTCCCCTTTCTACCTCAAATATCCTGAAGCCTTTGCCTTTTCTTCTTTTCATCTTCATAGGCAATGAAAATAATCTTTTATAGGGAATCTGTATAAAGATCAATCCCTCACTTCTGAGGCCTTGAGCAGAATCCGGGATTTGTGCTTACATTTTGCACACAGACTGAGCCACGGTGTGTTTGAAATTATAAAACTATATTTTTTTGTTTGAAATTATAGGACTATAAAACAACTGTTTTAACTTGAATGTAGAAAACCTGCTTTGGTATAGCTCCCTGGTCTCAATATATGAAAGAACAGCCTAAAGCGGAGAGGGCAAGCCTACGCAAGTGGGCTGGTTTCTTCAAATGTGGTGAGTGGGAGGTACAAAACTCCCCATGTGCCTCCTACTCCTTGTGTTCAACATCCATCTCCAGATGGAGTGAAATGGGGAAGAACCAGAGAGGTTGCTCTGTTCCTCCTCCATAGCATGGCAGCCTTCGTAGGATGATTCAGGAAATTATCCTTTTCGTGTGTTCCACCCTCTGGCAAGCATCTTCCCCACAAAGGATGCCAGAAGCATTTCTACCTCCAGGAGGAAGGAGATGAAGTTGTAAATAACATTTAAGAATTCACTATTTTTGGCTATGTTGCATAGGCTGAAAGTCCTATTTTCTCCTTCAGAAATTTGTTTAGTGTGATCTGACTGAGGCAAGTCTGGGAGAGAACACAGAAGACATTTCCACAATTACAAATGCCACAGACCAGAGATCAGCAGCACAAGTGAGATTCAAATATAGTGAAAAATGGGTAATCACAAAGGACAAAGTTATTGCCATTGTCACAATGGCAGGACTCCCATGGGTGCTGCAGCTTCCGTAACACTGAGCAAACCTGTGCTGCAACTCAGATGTGTCCCACGGTACGAACACCACCCCTCCCCTGCACCGGCACCACGCCAAACTGAGCAGTGGCAGTGTCCTCTGAGCAAGGCAGCACCACTTCTACCCTGACCTGAAAGAGAAAGATTTTTGTTCTGCTCTGTGGACAAATGTGCTGAGGAAAGACAGATGTCTGCTTATGTACAGTCTCCTGCAACCTGGTGTCTCTCTGAAAAGACACTGGTGGGTTGTGGAGGGGCTCTACGGCTGGGCCCAAGTTCTTCTCAGCCAAAGCATTTTGGGCCATGGCTATTCATGGTTCTCATGTTTGCATGCTCCCAAATTTGGATACTTCATTGTTTGTTTTTTTAAATAAATGCATCTCTGGTGGTGATCTCCCCACTTACAGGCTCTGGTTGCTCCTGTATGTTGTCTCCAGTTGTGTCTACCCTTTCATGTAAGGACACTGCACCGACATCTGAGGTTGCACCACATCACCTCCTCTGTCCTTGGAAAAAAACCTGGGCACACAAACCAGTAAGGAACAGATTTGTTTGAACCTGATCCAAACTGCAGGCTGTGCTTAATTTGTAGTCTAAATATAGCCTCTGAATTGCTCCTTGTGCTCCCAGGGTCTTACCTGAGAAGGAAAAATATGGCAGACAATAAAGGGCAAGAAGATCTTAGAAAGCTTTTATTCATTCATAACCATTTTTAAGAGAGCACTTCACTATACTTCTGTTTACAAAACAGTAAACAGTACTAAGGAATTCCCCTCCTCCACTAAGGAGGAATGTGCTGGCATTCAAGCAGATATGTTAAACTCAGGCCCAAATGTCAGGGATAAAGACTACTGCATTAAAAACCACACCTCAAGAAAAATAAATTCTGAAAAACTTCTTGGGGTTTGGAGTGGATGATCTGCTGCTCAGTGCTGTGGCAAGATGTAGATAAACAGGATGATCTCAAGTGAGGAGATTATACTGGGGAATATTTTCTCATTGTCTCTGGTGATGTGAAACCTAGAAAACAGGACAGGAAAACAAGAGTGTGGCAGATTCAAAGCAAACAAAATAGATTATTTTTTAAAACGCTCCATATTTAAACTGTTAAACTCATTGGCATACAGTATTTTGGACACCAAATGCTTACACTAATGAGACAAGCTCTTGTAAGTACCTTCCACAGAACACTCTTGAGCACCAAGGTATCTGTGTTTGTCATAATGCTGTAGGCTGGTAGAGGAGTCCAGAAAGTATCACTCACTTCTTTCCTGTTTTAAACTTTCCCTGAATCATCCACTACACATCACCATGAAAGACAAGCCATTTGTCTAGATAGACCTTAGGCCTGACCTAGTACAGCTCATCATGTACTGTTGTTCTGACTACTGCTATATTTACCACCCTGATATATGATCA
Source organism: Pterocles gutturalis (assembly GCF_000699245.1). NCBI lineage: Eukaryota > Metazoa > Chordata > Aves > Pterocliformes > Pteroclidae > Pterocles > Pterocles gutturalis. The sequence goes on from NW_010120995.1 coordinate 7,264, forward strand.
GCTCTTTAATATTGTGTCCAGTTCTGATGTTCGCAGTCCAAGAAGGAAACTGAAAATTTGAAGACTGTAAGAATGGTTTGAAGTATTAGGAATCAAGTAAAATACTAAGGGGTCCTGTTCTATTTCCCTTAATAAGGGCAGGGCTAAGGGATAGTTTGCTCATAGTCCAAAACTATCTAACTGGGAAAGGCCAAACTCTTCAGCAGAAAAAAGGCATGCACACTGGTAGGATTCAGCTGGCTAAATATAGATATCTGTATCTGAGCTGGTCCATCGAGAAGCTCTGTGTGTCAATACAGATCTAAGCAATCCTCTCACTGGACTGTAAAGCACAATTCGTCTCAGTCTAAAGTAGATGTCTAAAACAGGTTAGATGAATCACTCCCTTAAAAGTTTCTATTGGCTCCACTGTCTGTGAAAGGCACCTGATGACTAGCACAGTTGCAGACCTCAACTGAAGGTGCCCAAAGTTGGTTGAATCTTACTCCTAATGTTTATGAACTGATTAGTAGAGAATAGTGAGAATAGTAGAGTACAGATCGCTGCTCAGTGTGACTAGTGATTGGAACACATTTTGAAGGACTGAGATGGTTCTTCTTTCAAAGGCTATTTAAAAATTAAGGTTACATTTTATATCCTAGAAAATATGCCCTAGTTGATGCACGAGTGTTGGCCTTGTGCCAGAGGACTTCTTTGGCCATGTTACACAGGAGGTCAGACTATCAAAGCATAATGATTCTTCCTGACCTTAAAAATCTGTGCCTTCAAGTCACTGCTGATGAATAGTGGCATGTTTTTAATGCCTTATTAAGTGGCTCTTGATAATACAGATGTGCCATTTACCTGCAGGGTTTTTCCCACAATTGTTAGCTGCTGCCGCTGGGTTTGTTTCAAAGGATGCAATGTTACAAATCAGCTTATGAATCCCAGGCATGCTGAAGTTTTCCATCAGTACCAAAGGGCAGATTTAGCAGTGGCTCAGAAGGTGGTAGACTTCACCCTGAGCACTCTGCTCCATGCTGTGAAGCCAGAAGTGAAGCTGCAGTGTAGCACAGCCCTTTTCTATCAATATCATGGCAACATCCAGACCTGTGTTGCCAAATTTATCCTTGCATCACTTAGTTTGCAGGGAAAATGTCTGAATTTAAAGCTTTCAGTTTAAGAAGAGTCTTTCCTGACTCATTCTTTCGTGTCACTGGCACGTTTATCTGTAGTACAGGATGCCTTTGTATAGGTCAGTGTCATACATAAAGAAAAGACAATGGTGTGTGCATGGCTATGCCATGAGACTGTTGTATGCTACCCTTGTTTTCATTAAGTAAATGGCAAGCAAAAGCACTAATTAAACTTAGTGTTCACAAATACAGTTTTACTTTGTATTGCTGCCATTTAGGATGACTAACCAGGACGTGCACGCAGTAGCTGTCTTCTCGGGCTAGCTGGTATGAAATCACATTGTGAGTCAACACAACAACAACAACAACAACAAAAACCCCTCTTGTCTGGTCTGAATACTTCACCAGCTAAAAAATTTTCTACTAATTTCGCAAATCTATGACATGCATAGTAGTTCCTGACACTCTCCCTTCATTATTATTGGTGTTATTGGAAATCCTGCATGTTTAGCGTGTATTAAAGCGTTTATCACCGATGGCATGGGGGAAGGGGGCATGGAAGAATATTATAAAGCTAGAAAAATCATCTGTTTCTCATGGGCTGAACAGTGATCAGTATCACTGGTAATAATCACTGTCTCATCCCATTTGGTTTCGTCTCATAAATGAGCACGGCTAGGAAAGCTATAACTGAAAGGCTTAAATTCCTGGTTCCTAAAGCTGGATCTCCAGCTGCAGGTGCTCAGACATCTCTAAGGTACCATCAGCAAGCTCAGTCATAAATCAGAGAGACTTGCTGTTTACCACTATGACTGATCTCCAAAAACAGGATCAATGCAGCTCATTCCTGAAACCTGAAAACAAGTGTATATATAAGAGAATGTGTCAAGAAAGACAATATTAAAAAGAAGGTCAAATTCTAATTCACCTTGGTTCCCAGAAACATTCCTTAAAGCCTCCTGATGAGAATAATTTCACAGCCTGTGTGGATTGCATTATACCTACCCTTAAAGCGAGTCCTTTAAAGATAGTTACTGACTCATTTTTATTCTAAAAAAGTCTTTACAGTGGTGGCATCCCTTATTAAATAAGGCAAATACAGATGAATTAAATGTAGTTTTCAATGGTACTTTTGCTCACCTGGAGGTTCACTCCAGGTTTTGCTCCAATTTTTGGTGATGGAGGGGCATCTTTTTGCACTGTTCCAGGAGAGGCTTGGAGAAAAGCAAGCACTTTGAGGCAGTGAGGCAGAGCAGTCTATATTCTCCAGCACAGGGAACTGCCTTGTGGGGAGAAGGCAAAATCAAAGCTCCTGCCAATCTAATTCCTTTCTCTTTGCACAAAGTCAAGTCATTACTCTGCAAAGATTGCTCTCCCTCTCACAATCTGGTCTTTAACTCCAGCATCCAGCACTGAGACACAGGATGAATTCTCACAGCCTTTGGCATCTCTTTGCTGTGTGCCAGCTGAACCACAATTTGTTCCTTCCTGAATACATCCTGCAACTGAAGGAGCAGACTGTGCTACCATCATACTAGTATAAGGTGAGATTAAAGATCCTTCCAGGCCGATATCTTGTTTCTGAGAGTGGACAGCAGCAGGTGTTGCCCAGAGTTAAGTTGTGGATGCCCCATCCCTGGAGGTGTTCAAGGCCAGGCTGGATGAGGCTTTGAGCAACCTGGTCTAGTGGAAGGTGTCCCTGCCCATGGCAGGGGGTTGGAAATTGATGATCTTTAAGGTCTCTTCCAACCCAAACCATTCTATGATTCTATGATTCTGGGAAGAGTGTAAGAAAAAGACAAACTACAATGACACTTTCCCAGTGTGTTCACCCCAACTCCAGAGATTTGTGCCTCACACATTTTCTCAGCTAGCGCCAAAATCTTCTGAACACTTTTTGCCATAAAATATTTGCAACCAATATGGTGTGTTGTTTTCCCTGGGGTTGATCCTCAAGGTAGCAATGGCATCCTAAATCCAAAGTATCTACTGTTCATCTGGTTGCATTACGTTCTCCACCAGTTGCTACAGAACTGGGCTTTCCCCTGGCAGGTTGCCTCTTTTTCACTGCCACAGCCTGAAACAGGAATTTAAATGAAAGATTAGGCAACTCCCCTTCTCTCTGCCAGGACTCACTAATAGCATATTTGTATAACTTTGCTGACCTTCATGGAGCTGGACTACATTTTCACTGGACTGTGTGTCATGTTTAAAAGCTGAGCTAGAACAAAAGTGTTTGCATCTGTTGTAGTTTTAGAGTAGAGCTGTTCAGGCATGGCTGGGTAGATGGGCAAAGGAAATGTTCACACCATATTTTGGTGCCAACTTGAGCACTCAAGAAGTCTTCTGTAGCCAAGAGAAAAAGAAGGCATGTACCTTGGCTCTACAATTATCCTAGAGAGATCAGCCTCCTCATCTGTTTTCTAAATTTGGAGCTAAAATTCAGGCACATGAACACCCTCCCCATTACTCCAACATTTTCTAGTTACCAATTTTGATTTAAGAGTAAAACTAAGTGACTAGATCTCTGACAATCTGTGGTGGCCCAGCATCTTGCCCTGCAGCAGTTTCAACTCTGGCAACAACAACAGAACTTTTAGGAATAAAATCTCTGACTGATTTTCTAGTTAACTGAATTTATTGTAATTAGCTTTACTTAATTATACATACAGCTGTTCTGCACCCTCAGCATAGCTCAGGGGACTATTTAAACTGCTTAAGTCTAAATGTCATGTTTTAGCACAGTATTCTTCTTCTCAGGATCTGGTGGGAGGGAAGGGCATCCAGCAGCCCATCTTTCTTTCCTTTCACTCTCTTCACACACTCTCAGCACATCCTCCTCCCCCACTGCTTTTCTTGGGCAAGGAAGAGAGAAAGAGATATCTGTTCCTATGCTAAACCTGACACTCAACGCACCAAAGGGCTGTGGAGATCACCGCCTTTGCCCCTCCCTGGGGCATGCACTTGCTTTCTGCATTAAGTCTCACCCAGTCTAGACAGAGGAGGAATATGCCTCAAAGACAATCTTAACCTTTACCTTTCTGCTGCCTTTACACCACTGGGATGTAGGGGTTTCTTTCCTTATCACAGATAAATGGTGGAAATATTTATGGCATTAAATCCCATGTTACAAAACTCGTAAGGAGACCTTCTTTAAAGTAAAGCTTCGTAAGGACTTTTTCCACCCTGTTCAGAAAGCATTCCGATGCTCCTAAAACTGATTAATAAATTCTCTATCTGAATCACTGCAGTGCAAAAAGCAGCACAATTTCAGCAAATCAAGCACTTACATAAACAATCACCTGAAGTCTTCCATTAGGTTTGTATTGTTTATTAAAAGCGGGTAATGACAATATTTGAGATAGACTGGAATTTTAATTTGCTTTTCTGTCCCATGAGACTATGCCAGGTCACCTTCACTGCACTTCAGATACTCATGTGTGCACACTCCATACCCAGATAACTAGTTCTGTCCAATTTTTATTGTATTGTCATTTCACTTAAGAAAGTTTATTTTAATTCTTTTCCCTTTATTAATCCAATGCAATTCTGATAGCCTGATCTTTACCAGGTCTTTCTTATTTTGTCAAACTTTTGCAAGCAAGATGTAGAAGGTGCCAGAACATCTTGGGGATAATTACTCTTCAGCTAATTTGAAGCAGTAATGATGATATTCTAGATTTTTATGGAGCAAATGTTTTATGTTTTATTAATTGCACTTGTTCCTTCCTTTGGTATTTTTCCTGATGTCTAACAGCCTTCCAGGTTTACTGTCTAAACTACTCCTGTGCTGCACATCTTGTGCCCCAAAAGAAAGCCTTTATGATAGCACTCTAATGCCCAGATGCTGCCCTTTGTAGAAGGAAAGTATTTATGAAGAAAACTTAGTTAGACGCATGTTCACTACTTGCGATGGGGAACGTCTGGCAGATTGTACCCTTTCACAAACCCGGGTCTCAATGTATGGATTCGGTTTGTCTAACACAATCATGGTTTGTACCACCGTCCTAGACAGGTACCCCAGAAAGTCTAACAGGTATGATCAACAAAAATCCCTGTACTCATCTGCCTCTTTCTTCTCCCTCTCCTTATCTCTTTCCAACGCTGCCATGAGCATGGGAGTTTTGACCAACTCCAGTTGGGTAATTTTGCTTTGCGTTGGGAACATTGCATCAGAGGTTTGAGGCAGGCAGGGTGATCTGGTGATGAGCTGAGTGGCGTGCTGGAGACTGTCTTGTGGTATCGTAAGGATGGAACCATGACAAAAGTGGTGTCACACTGGGACGGAAGCTGCTTATCCCAAACCTGCAAATCCTTATAGGATTTTGTTGATAAGGACTGGGGAGTGTATAAGGTGGGGGCACCTAAATTTTACTATAAAATGAGTAGATACTTTTGTGAAAATCATTGAGTATCTGTTTACCACTTAAAGCACCTGAATCTGCCTCTCCAAACCTTCAGACCCATAGTCAAAGGGGAACTTGTTGCTGAATAATATACCTCTGTATTCTATTTTTTTTGTATAAATCATCCCCATCCTCTGTGCATTGCAATGCACAGAATACTGCAGTGGCCTTTGTTCTCACATTCATCCTTCAGCTTAGGGAAGCGCCATTTCAGAGATGAGAATAAAACACTGAGCCTGTGGCTTCCACGTGATCCTTTAAGATGTTTGTGGTGGTGCAGCAGTGTGATGTCAGGCTCTGGATACTGCTTTGACTGTTTTCTCTCCTCAGTAGTACTGGCTGGTGAGGCTGAGGACATCAGGCTGTAGCTTCTTAGGCAGACAAAGCATATTTTAAAGTGAAGGTCAAATTATTCTTTTCTAATGAAGTGTTGGTTATTTCTTGTATACCTTGCAGAAAAAAAAACATAGCTCCACACAACAGATGGAGGCCTAGCTCTCCTGCTGTGCCCCTCTGAGTCCCTGTTTTGCAAATGAACAGAACACAGAGGCAGATATATACCTGACCTCTAGTCAGGACACTTTCCTACTTATTTAGAGAAGCTAGGAGGATACAGGTTATACTCTTTTCCATGAGTTTGGTTGGTGTTATTTCACAGACAGGAGTCCTGGAGTCAAGTAAAACCAGCCTGAGCTGCCAGAGGGCTTTGCAGCACAGCAATGGTTGTTTGGGCTGTGTGGCTGTTGTGGTGAGGGGCAGGAATGGTTACAGACTTCTTACTTTAGGGCCACCTTTGTGCAATTCCTTCTTTAAAAAGCTGTTGAAAATTGCTTTTATTTCTCACCATTGAATATGATTTTTTTTCCTTGTGTCTCTTTGCTACCCAGAGGAAGTCAGAGGTCTGTGAAGCTAAAGGGGTGGCTCATGTCTCATGAAGCAGTGTTTAACACAGTGCTCTTCGTCCACAGTTCTCAAAGTCCCCTACTAAGCCTGTAAGTGTTCCATGTCACTGTTTTTAGCTGGGGCTAACCGAAGCACAGAGAGGTCTTTAACTGCAGGGATTACCCTCTTCTCTTTTAGAAAAGAACTGTTAAAAGTCTCATAGAAGTCAGAGTCCTTTTCCTCCAAGTGTAATGACTCGAATACTGAGAGATGAGTAATATCCCTGTTACTTTACTGGAAATTGTTCTGGACCCTTGAGCTTACTGTTTCCTTAGTGTCTGCACCAACTGTTAGGGTCATATCTCCTCCTTTTCAATATTCTTAAACATCCAGGTCCAGGACTGGGCCATGAGAAGATAGAGTCACATGAGAAGCTGGAAGTAGCAGAGGAATGTGTTGCTGGAGGTAAAAGCAACTCATTAGCAATGTATGAACTCACACTTGTAAGTTTACATCTGACATTTGATGGTTACCTCATCCTCCTGGGCACCATTTCTGTATTTATTTACCATATTGTATCCTCTGATACTTAAAGAAAGAGTAAGGCTCAACTTCACAAAGGGGCTGAGGTACAGATGCTCGTACAAGGACAGTTGCTATTGCCTAAGAAGTCAGGGTCCAGCAATACAATTCCCAGAGCAAATTGGATGTTAAGAGCTTTAATACTAAATTCCTGGTGCCCAATATGTCCAGCTGGTTAGCAGGGAGTGATGCAGAGACCCTGAGAGAGCTGCTTTGGGATTTACAGTCCAAGAGTCGTCCCTGAACTTAGGCACACACAACTAAGCTCTTCCTTATATATATGTGTCTGTCTCAGTCTTTTATTTGGAAAGATGACAGCAGGGGAAGGAGAAGTGTGAGAGGTTGTCAGTCTAATTAGCTACAATTACTTACTGCACCTAAGCAGGCTTTGCAACACTTGAGATAATTTTGTCATTTTTATTTAATGTTTAGCATCATGTGTCCCACATTTTTGCAGAGGGTTCTCAATGCTTCCAAAGTCATAACAAAAACAAAAAAAAGCCCAAACAACATAATCCCCAACCCCAGAAAACCCCAACCCAAACAGTACAGTACGCAGTAATATTTCTCGGTAAAAGATCAAGTGCACCCTCAGCAAGTTGGCCAACAACACCAAGCTGTGTGGTGCAGTTGACACACAGGATGGAAGGGATGCCTTCCAGAGAGACCTGGACAGGCTTGAAATGTGGGACCGTGTGAACTTCATTAAATTCAACAAGGCAAATGCAAGTCTGCATGTGCATCGGGGCAATCCCAAGCACAAATACAGGCTGGGAGGAGAATGGATTGAGAACAGCCCTGAGGAGAAGGACTTGGGGTGTTGGTAGATGATGAGAAGCTCAACATGACCTGGCAGTGTGCACTTGCAGCCCAGAAAGCCAACCATGTCCTGGGTTGCATCAAAAGAAGTGTGGCCAGCAGGTCAAAGGAGGTCATTCTGCCCCTCTACTCCGTTCTCATGAGACCCCACTTGGAGTACTGCATCCAGCTCTGGAGTCCTCAGCACAGGAAAGACATGGACCTGTTGGAGTGAGTCCAGAGGAGGGCCCTGAAGATGATCGGAGGGTTGAAGCACCTCCCATGTGAGGACAGGCTGAGAGAGTTGGGCTTGTTTAGCCTGGAGAAGAGAAGGCTCCAGGGAGACCTTATAGCAGCCTTCCAGTAGTTCAGGGGAGTTCAGTTCTTCACCAGGGAGTGTAACGATAGGATGAGGGTTAACGGTTTTAAGACAAAAGAGGGTGGATTTAGATTAGATATTAGGAAGAGATTTTTTTCCTGTGAGGGTGGTGAGACACTGGAACAGGTTGCCCAGAGAAGCTGTGGATGCCCCATCCCTGGAGGTGTTCAAGGCCAGGCTGGATGAGGCTTTGAACAACCTGGTCTAGTGGGAGGTGTCCCTGCCCATAGCAGGGGAACTGGAACAAGATGATCTTTAATGTCCCTTCCAACCCGAACCATTCTATGGTTCTATGATTTGATGCTTTGATGAATTTTCAGATTGGCTGTTATTGCATACAGAAGCATGTTACCCTGAATTTGGAAAGAAAATATTCATATCATTTCACTACACTCTTTTTGAGCTCATACGTGTAAATCTATGTTGGCTTTCTGTAACGGTAAAAAAAAAAAAAAAAAAAGTTGTTTGGGTTTTTTTTTAATCACAATATAGGCAGATACTGGAGGAAAACTCTAGACTCAATGCACAAATACAAAGCAACTGTTTCCGTTTAACGGTCTTTACAAACCTGTTGGGCAAACATGATCCTAACTAAATAATGCTGATTGTACTTCCCAAGAAGAAAAAATTGAAAGGAACCAAAGATAAATGAAATGAATGGTGCCCCATCAAAGCAAATGGTGATAAATAGAAACACCTTGGTATTGCTAACACTTGCACTAATGTGGACCTTTTTACCTTTTGCAGGCTTGTTCTTTGTGCTAAATCTGATGTTAAAGTGATAAATTAGGAAGAGGAAGGTTGTCTAATGAGCAGGTAGGCAGCAATATATCAAGAAACCCAAACAAATCTAGGCTGTTACCAGTCTGTGGGGGGTTTTCTGTTGTTCCTGTGAGGGTAGAAAATTGTATTTGGTCTGAAGATGCAGTCCCAAATATATAAATATTTTATGTTCTTTTCCATATATATGCATGATAGGCATACATATACACATAGCATCTTCAAATCTGTGTAAAATTATGCAAGACTGGAAGGACATTCTGTACACTTTACTGGTAGAACAGTTTGCACTTACTTGCCTGTGCGTGTTTAAACATGCAACTATACATCTGCATTTCTCAAAGTGAAGCCCTTCATGTTGTGCGTGATATATAACCCACTAAAATCAATGGGGAAATGCTCAATGAATTCAATGAATATTCAATCAAATGCTTAATTTTCTTACTTTTAAGGTAGGATGCAGTTCCTCTAGGGAATATATTTAATCACAGGCAAAGTATCCCTATAATTGCCTCCATTATTCCGTTCAAAAAGACTTAATTAATAAAGAGGAGAGACTCATTTTTTGTCCTACAAAGATTCTGAAATGTTGAAAATTTAAACCATACAAACATCAGAAATCAAAATATTGAGAATTTTCTTGAAGCAATAATATGGGTGAAATTGTCATCTCTATGGTTTCAAATATTTCATTTTGCTTCTGCCTTATGTGTTTTAAGTAACTTAAATGTCAGTATAAAAGTAATTTAGAACTGAAAATCTAGCATGTCCTTTTCTAGAATAGTAACACTGGAAGTTTCATGCTGTTTATGTAAATATTCTTTTCTTTTTCGAGCTAAAATGCAGATCTTTTCCCATGTTTTGTTTTAAACATTTTTCAGCAAGAAAGCTGTTAATCAAAAAAATTCACTACTTCTTCTGTTGCAAATTCTTCAGAGCCCCCACAATCAGCAAAACCAGGAGCATTTTCCCTTTTTTCCTCCTATCCATGGGTGAATTTCCTTAAAGTGTCTCTAATCTTTAATGATGTATTACATACAAATCTGGGTATAATTTTGTCTGCCAGTTTGTTGAAAAAACCCAGCAAAGACAACCTGACAAAGATGATGGTTTGTTCCAGTGCTTTCAGCTCAGCTTTTTGCTCACTATCACAAGGATCTGATCCAGAGGTTTGACCTCTAGGTTTTTGAATGGTCTGTGAATATCGATAAGAAAATCTTTACAAGAAGAAACAATTATTACTTATTAAACTCTGACTCTCTGTGCTAGTAATGTTGCTCTGAAGCAAAGCCTGTCCTTGCAATGATCTTTCAATTTTGTATTTAGTTTTGTGCTTTTCTTGATGGTTGTCCCATATTCTCCTAACTTTTTTGCTGTGCTTGGTTATCATGGGAGAACCCAGCTTTTTTCTTTTTTTTTTTTTTTTCCTGTCTCATCCTAGAGGACATGTAGACCAGACAAACCTTCCTCAAGCTAGCTGCAAGGCTTTTCTTTGCCATCCCTAGTGCAAGAGCACTATGTGTTAGTGCAAGAGAGTGGTTCTGGCAGATAATACCCTAGCAGACAGCTGTGTAGGTACACTTATGAAAACGTCAGAAAAATGGAAGATAACCTCCTGTGGATGCGATGTACCTTCTTCTCATATATCCCACAGACTAAAAATAGGCTTTTGTGTTTGTCCACAATTTGTATTTTTTATTTTCTGTGGGCTTCCTATTAATAATGGACAAAAAGCTAATTAAAAAAAAAAAAAGTCTCTCTGTGTGCTTTGGCTCTCTTATAGCTGAGTTAGCAATTCTGGCAACATGCTGAGATGACTGGTAGAGCTGCGGGCCCTTATTGCCAGGGTCTGCGATATATTTTTCCCTCACTGTTAACAAGCAGTTTTTACTTGTTCTTTTAAAGCTTGTAGGTAATAGTTTTGTTACAGATTTTTATTATTCCAAATTAATGGAAAGGGAAAAACACCCAAATAGACATCATATGAAAGCCTCAGTGAGACCTGCATTTTAAAAAATCCTGATTTTTTTTCTTTTTAATTAAAAAAATTCCCTTTACCTATGTGGTTATTCTTTTTAAAACTTTAGTTACTTTAGTTTCACCTTTATCTTCCAGCTCACATTTTGTTCTTCCCTCCAGTTACCCCTGGGGCTGAGAGTCTTGCAGGACCCCTGGGAGTTTGAGAAATGCTGCCATTTTATCCACAGAAGCCTGAGGCCCCTACACTAAAGATACTATGTTTTACCTGCATTCAAAATCAGCTACTTAAGTTCTCTTTGATATTTTCCATGGTCATACAGGAAATCTTTGGAGAAGCAGAGATCTAAACCTGGAGCACTTGGTATTAAATGGTCTTATGCAGAGTTGAGTGCAGCTTATTTTCTGGCCAAATGATATCAGATCTTCTTAAAGGTCAGCAACTCTTTGAAGACTTTTTGTGGTTATGGGAGGAAAGGGACCAAGTATATGGACTTATTCATACCTGGAAGGGGAATGTGCATCCTACACTTTGGACAGCATGAGGGAGCAGCCTGCTACAAAGCAAGGGCTGGGGAACATCTGTGGAGTACAGTCAGGGAGCATTTGCAGAGGTAATGAATCATGCAGTAGGTAATAGATTGGACTTATTTTCTTGGAGACAGTTTTCTTGCATTTGCAGAGGTAGAACTTATGTCTGGAAACACACATTAATGTTCTAGCTGACCTGTAGTTTTCAGTTGTAGTAAGAAAGTAATGAGTTTTTTGATTTCTCAGGTACCATGAATTCTTTTTATACCATTGGGATACAGCACCATTAGATACAATGGGTCTGAAGACTAAGTATTAAATGTTTTTCAGTGTCGGAGAGAAATGATACAGCAGGTAAGTGGTGCAGGAATATATATTAATCAACCTCCTCTATTTAAAACATTTTCATCACACTAGCAGTTTGCCCTATGTAAATCTAGCTTGTTCACATGCTTCTCGTTAGGATTTCATATCTTCAAGAATCCACACATGAAATAATTTCCTTTTCTCTAGCTGCACCAGAGCAAAAGTTTGCATTCAATTACTGCTAGAGTATTTGCCACTTAAAACTGAAGTGCTCTGTTTTGCTGAGTTGAATCATCAGTAAAGGGTATGCAACATCCATCTTGTAACCAACTGTAGTCAGATCTTTTAATTAATGGCCTGGGATTCTGCTTTGTCTTTTAAAAGGATAAAATCTAATTGTGGTTCAGATTAGGCTGTCTAATGAACACGACCACAAAGCAATTGATCAAAACTAATAGGGGCAATAGTTATGCCTACGTTAAGTAAACCTTTTGTTTGTTTTGCATAAGTAACCTAAGGAAGCATTGCAAACATTATTGATGCATTATTTACTTCACTGGAATTTTAGCCAAATACTTTGCTGTGGTTCAAAGACAGAAACTCAGCTATATTTTCCTAGTACTAGGTATATTGTTTATTCATCTTCCATTTAGTATGATATTACAAAGATGCTGTTTTGAGATTTTTTTGACATGGTAGTTCAAATTTTAATTTAATGTCTAAATTTTTTGCAGGGATATTTTACAGGTTTAACTTCACACATGAAAACAAAACAAACCCCAATTTTTTCCTACGGAATGTTTTCTTTTTATTACTGGAAACAAGCCTTATGTCCCAATTAGGAAGAGTTGGAGATCAAAAGATAAACTTTCTATTTTTCAGTAAGTTCATGGTGTACTTGTAGGCAATAATTAGGTCAGAGTAGGAAATCCATGCTCCAAATGCACAGTAAATATTTCATATTGCACAGTATAGCAATATATCTCCAAAGTTCAGTCTTAGAGAAAATTTCTGTTACCTTAGCGAGGTGACAGAGATCATATAAGATTAGCTTGTATTGTGCAATTATTCAGATACAAGACTCACATTTAGATATATTCAGATTTGCAAACAAAAGTCCAAACTCTTTTTACATATTTTTTCTGACATGAGGCAAGTTTCTTAAATAGTAGACAATTTTTTCAAGTTTGTTATTTATGAGAATTTGTATGGGAAGGTCAGTTTAATATAATAATAAAAATCCCTGAAATGACAACAATTTCTTGAAAGGAAGAAAAAAGCCTGAGTGTCCGAGAGACTGAGATGACCCTAAGAGAGGGGCGACCCAGAGGGAGACAAGCCAGAGTGAGAGAATGACCTGGAGTGAGAGAGAGCATACTTCCAGACAGATTCTGATCTATATACTGGACATGATGTGCATGATATGGGATAGACTATTGGTCAATTTGGGTCTCAGTCATAAACCTAAGGTCGAATCCTAGGCTAATAATTGAGGCTGTGCTCCCTCCCAGCTTCTCCTGCACCTGCAGACACTGGCACAGCAGAGAGACTGAAAAGTCCTTGACTCTCCTGGCAGCAACTATAAACATCAGTATATTACCAGCCTTCTTCTCAGCACAAATCCGAAACATAGCCTCACACTAGCTACTATGAAGAAAGTTAACTCTGTCTCTGCTGACACCAGGAGAGACATACTGGAGATCTGGCACATTCCTTAAGATTTAGGAAAGGCTCTAAAAAGAAACAAAGGAAGATATAAGAAAGTTTAGTAGACTAACTGTAGATGCCATGAATTTCACAAAATCACAGAATGGTGGGAAGGCACCTCTGGAGATCATCTAGTCTGACCTTCTGCTCAGAGCAGGGTCAACTACAGCAGGTTGCTCAGGGCCATGTTCAGTCAAGTGCTGAGTGTCTCCAGGGATGAAAATGCCACAACCTCTGGGCAGTCTGTGCCAATGTTTGACCACCCACAGAAAAGCTTTTTTTCTTATGTTTGAGCAGAATTCCTTGTATTTCGGTTTGTGCCCATTGTTCTTTGTCCTGTCATTGAGTGCCACTGCAAGGACTGTGGCTCATTCTTCTTAACTTGACCCCTTCCCTCCAAGTATTTAGATACTTTGATAATATACCCCCAGACCCTTCTCTTCTCCAGGCTGAATAGTCCCAGCTCCCTTAGCCTCTCCTCGTGTCTCAGATGCTCCGAGTTCTTCAACATTGCTGTGGCCCTTCTCTGGACTCTCTGAAGTATGTTCATGTCTCTCTTGTATGGGGGAGTCCAGGACTGGACACAGAACTGCAGAGAGGTCTCGCCTGGGCTGAGCAGAGAGGGAGGATCACCTCCCTCGACCTGCTGTCAACACTCTTCCTGACACAGCCTTGGGGTCTGTGAGCAAATTTTGCCTGACTTTCAATATCTGCAAAGCAAATGTTAGCATCTAATCTAGCTACCCAAAGATGTCTTTGTAATCAATGGACAGAAATGGGTACATCTATTAGAAGCAGAATGACTTGCGTCCTAGAATTGTATATTTCTTTCTACTGATAGGAGTAAGAATCTAAATGACTAAGATTAGATACCTAGCACTAAATAAGAGACACTCCACCCCCAAAGCACAGCTTAGAGTTTATAAAGCCAGATCCAAGAGGAAGGGTCTGCTCTGCCTAAACACTTGGCACCTATTTCCATCTAGATCTATTTGGGAGTTAAAATAAAATAAATTTCCTGAGTTCTCAATCTACTAAAGATTCCTTTTGTTTGAAAACATGATCAGAGAAGAAGTACCCATCTCTTATAGAAGACCCTGTTCACCAGTGCATTCACCCAGGTAGTGGAAAAGCTGAAAGATAGGTCCTCCTCAGCCTGGAGAAGTTCAAACCTTTAGCCCCTACCAGCCAGGAAAATTTTTGAACCGCTACCATATAACCTGGTTGGAGCAGAGTATGTTCCAATGTGGTAAAGCCAAATGACAGAAGAGAAAAGAGATGCAAGATTCACAAAGTCAATTAGAGATTCTGACTTTCCAGCTTTTGCATAGGCATGGACAGAAAGTCTGCTACAAAAAAAAAAAAAAAGAAAAACTAATTTATTGGCATTATGGCATACAACAACACTTGCATAGAGAATCAGATCTCTCAAACATGACTGTCAGGTGCTGTCTGGTGCTGTCGGGAGTTTCTGCTGCACAAGTCCTTGCAGCAGTGTCTTTGGGTGGACTGAGACTCCCAGAGCTGCTGCTCTGCTCCATTTTAATCTGGTTGGCTCCTGATCTTACGTGACCACTCCAGCACGTGATTATCTTAACTACATACAAAAAAAACCTCTTAAATAACTTAACTGCATATCAAAAAAAAAATGGCTTCTGTAACCATTTCTGTACCCACAGGAACAATTTCTACTGACTATTTCCAAGTGTCTTATCTATGTACACATTGATCAGTTCTACAGCAGAAACAGCCTGGGCACCTCTGGGACACTCCGTCTAGGACATTAATCAACACATTTGAGCATAGAAATTGTTGCCTGGGGACAATCTCCAGAACTGCCCGAAATTCCCATCTGGATAGTTCCTGGCACAATCGGTCAAACACTTTGCTGTTGAGGAGCTACAATCAAGCACCCATTTCAGACCAGCCCAATATCTCAAACCATCCCATTATCTCACTGAGGCAAATGACTGGCTGCAGGCTACCCAGGGAATTAATGACTGAAGCGTGAACAGAGGCACAACCCTGATACCCAGCTACACCACCATTATAACTACAGAACAAACTAGATTTTCTTACTTGTAACTCATAACTTATGTTCCACACCTTTTGCCACATTGCCCACCAATGAAAAGACTGTCCCATGACTTGTCCACACTAAATGCAATAACCATCCTTAGAGCAAGGGACATGACCCAGAACTTGTCCACACTAAATGTATGAACCATCCTTGAACTATGACCATGACCTAGAATTTCTTTTCCCCACTGTGTCCTTCCAGTTTCCTCCCTGGGGCATGTGTTTTCTGGAGCACAGTGACTCATCTCAGTAGGAGCAACAGGGCAGTTCCCATCGTGCCTGCTTCACAGCTTGCTTTTAGGGCAGTGTTCTGCAAAGAAATGTATCTAGATTTGAGCATTACTGAATACCACAGAATCCAAACATAACACAGGAATTTGTGGGAAATAGCCTTTATTAGTCCAATTGCTTTAAGAGAAAGGTTTTTTTAATTCTATATTTCACAACCAGCTTTTCATCTTAATGTCTCTCTCCTTCACCCATTTAGACAGAAATGTGTTGCTCTGAAATTCTGCAGGAATG
>NW_010120995.1:23358-41156 GCF_000699245.1 Pterocles gutturalis
TTACAGACCCTGAAAAGCTCCACACAACTTACATCTGTAGTTCCAACAATGAGAGTTATCAATATATTTCTCAAAAATATTCATATGGCAAAAAGGCAGGCTTCCTTTTTGTTCTGTGTACAAACCAATGTAGTAGTACTATTTTTTTTATAGTTACATAAAAGCTGCAGTGTAATTGCAAAGGAAGCTAGCAAAAGAAATGTAGAAATTAATGTTTTAGTAAGAAGTTCAAGGGCGTTGACTTTCATAAATAACTATTTCAAAATATGAAGCTAAATTGATTCATTAATGAGAGAGGAAAAAAATGTAAAAACATGGAACTCTCTGCTGTAATGAGGAGGAGATAAAAGGGCTAATATAATTTTTTTTCATATATATCTGAAATACAGGCTTTATGCAGATCACTGCAGAAAGCCAACACATGCAAAGGGAATCAGACATTTTCTTTTTGCACACAAAAATGCTAGTCTCTAAAATATGAGATCCCAAAATAAAAGCAATGAATCAGCATAGTAAGAAATTAAGAAGTAAGTGTCAAGATCCCCTCAACGTATAAAAATTACAACTGTGGTGAAGAAATACTCTGACAAATTGGGATTTCCAGAAGAAATGTGTCTTTTGGAAAAGAAAATCTTAAAAATGGTACTCATTTGTGCAAGTTGTTGCTTGTCCGTGAGAAGAGGGAGAGAGAAGACATAATTGCTTTTTTTCTCTTTTATTTACATCATATTTCAGTAAGGCAAAAATTGCACTGAACAGATGTAGGAGACCCAGACTTTGCAGAATTAGCAAGAAAGCTGCATGAAAAGAAAAACATTAATTTGCCTCCTTTCTCTAAACAGCTGAACGTGCTTGAGATGACGTGATGGGGAGTGCATGGAATGTTGTCCTAGAGGTACAGCCCTGCAGGAAAGGTATAAATAAACAGAGAAGAGTTTTACTTTCTGTTAGTAAGAAAGACATTTTCAACACCAGTTCTGGTTCCAATCAGCAAGGCTTGACGAGCTCAGCCCAGGCGTTCAGGGTGGCTCAGTCTATGCAGCATCTATTTGCCCATGGGCACATACAGTTGCTCTGACTTCTGGAGCATACTGATTGCCTGAAACACTCAATTAGATGGAGAGCTGATTAGGCTCTCTCCCCACCAGGGGCAATATTTTCACACTTTTGTGAATACCTTCAAATACACCAGCTGGCTCCATTCTGACACAAATACACTGTGAATTGAGCTTAAAATTTTTGTCACTAGAAGAACATGCCTCAGTGATCGGAGATGACAATCAGGACTATTACCTTTAAGTACCCACATTTGAAATTGAACTTGCTTTCAGACTCCCTTGCAGGACTGAGATGTGCTAGCATTCACAAATGGCCCAAGACACAGATAATATATTAAATAAATAATTTTGAACACAGTAGGTAATATATATTAATTCAAATGTGTCTTAAGCCTAAAATACTAAGCTTCCCACAGTTAAAAAATGATTCATATATTTCAAATAATATTCTAAACTTTACTTTCAGGAAAATTCCAGACATGTTTCAAGCTTTAATTATGTTTTAAACATTCCTGTAAAGTAGTGTGCAAATACACACAAGTAATTTCACTGTCCAATATAATACAAATGGCATGGCATGATAGAGTTGCACAAGTGTGTAGGATTGAGGGGCTGAGAAGATAAAATCAGGAGAGAATGCATCATTTAGGGAAAAGAGTTTCTCAAGTCAGAGGACTGTCCAAGTTGAGATGGAGTCTGCCTGACAGGTAATATATAGCTTTTCCCTCCCCAATTCTCAGCATCAAGAGGCATAGTAAAAGAACTCCTATAACTTCATAACAGAGATGGGTCTGGCACTCTGCTAACTAGTGAGGTCTCCACAGGACACTACGAGAACATCAGTCTCTGACTAATAATTTGCCGCTGTGACATCTGTGCAGCTGGGAACATGTTGCTGAGTTTTCATAATTGTGAAATACATTCTTGTTTTGTGTATTGATCAGTGTGCTCAACACAGCAACAATTCAGACTTTCAATGCCCCATGATTCACTATTGCCTGCTATTTATTCCATCCCTAGCTCATGCTAATAATTGTTGTAGATATTAAAAAAATACATTGTTGCATCTTTCAGCAAATGATCAATGTCAAACAAATAATTTTGCTGACAAAAAATGATATTGCTTATATGAGGCTCTGAGTTACTTGAAGGTGGAGTAAGAATAAGATTAGGATGTAACAGTGATTTGATCGCTGTCATCTCAACAACAAGATGTTGACAGCTAGAATAAATAACTTCTCAGGAGCAACTTGTTAAACTGGGTTAAAAGAGGATCTGTAATGATGTGGCCTGCTCTAATACCTCCTGCCAATCAGATTATATTTTATTACTAAGCTGAACTGTACAGCATGATTCAGTTTGTGCTAAAGTGGAGAGGGTAACAAGCACTTATATTTCCTGAAAGCATTTTGGCAGAAAACGTGGATAAGAACAAGAGCATGCTGGTGTCAGGAGAAAAGATGAAAGGCTTCATGTGAGTTATTTAGGGGTAGTGGAGCGCTGGTCTAAGGCCGAGTGGACATACTTTGACATCTAAAAAAAGTTCTCAGTGTTTCTGTGGCACACACCAGGAAAACCTCTAAGAGTATTATATATGCGTCAGCTCATACTACCATCAAATGTCCTTGAGAGTAAGGTACGGGGCACCACCAGCCACCTCAAGCAAGTAAAAGTCCTTCCAGAAAAATGTAGGGATGGAACAAATTGCAGCTACCAAATTCAAACCCACCCAAACAGCCAACAAGAAATGCATAGTGTTGGTTAAAAAAGGCTCTGAAGAGCCAGAACATGCATGGTAGAATTAATGGTAGAAATACTAGTGCTAATGTCCTGAACAAATTATACCGTATCTTGTAGTTCAGAATATTATACCTGTTTTTATAAACTGACAGAGCACATAGCTAGAAGGAGCTAGAAGCTCTTAAGCAATCCTTTAATATACAGCACCCTCTGTTTGTAAAGATATGTATTATAGTCAGCGTACCTTAGTTTTCCTGCCGGTAGCTGGATGTAAAGACATTCTGTAAGTGTTCTCCGTCTTTCAAATTGCTGTTATCATTCCTCTCTGTGTTCTCTTTCAAGCCAGCTTAAAAGTCTGCAGATATGAGAACTGAATGCAGACTTCTGCAATTATCCTTACTGATATTAGGTTCAAAACCAAAATCAACACTCCTCCCTTAGTTAGTGTCACCTCTTTAAGAGGAGATATTTGCCCTTTCTGACTCACATCTTTCTGACTCTGGACCCAAAAAAAGACCTGCAAGTTAAAGCTGGAGGAGAAGGTACCCTTCCCCTTCCACAGCAGCCTGATGCTCAGACAGTTCCACTGGAAGCAAAAGATGAACTTTTGGTCAGTGTGGTAGGTTCAAATCCAATTTTTCAATTTTTTGAGAAACTGCTCTTCTGACCATAGTCTAATCTGAAATGGTGGTCCTCTGAAGCTGTGCCACTGCACTGCAAAAAACAGACACTGGAAGGTGCAGAAATGTGTTTGGACAACAGATCCTGTCTTGGTATGGGAAGTGACAGCCTTACCAGAAAGTCTCACGTTCCCTTCTCTTCTTCAACAGCTGTCTTTGTTTCACACACATGGCTGTGTATATTTTTTCATTAGTTAAAATACCTGGCTGTCCTGTCTCATTGCTAGTTACCATTCCATTGGCATTTGTGTCAGTGCCAGTGTTTTTAGCAACAATTTTGTTTGTAATCATGGATGAAACCATTAAATAGGAAGTATAGCAATGATCCATGAGGAAGTTCTTGTAGAAGCACAACCCAGTCACCCCTGCTAATAACCCATGAGCAAGCATTTTACGAGATTAATCCTTGTAACTATTTAATATGTGCTCTACTACTAGAGTGCTATTTTAACCTTTTATTTGTGAATGTTTCTTTTTTTTTTTTCCCCTGCATTTTTGGCTCTGTAGGCCCGTACGAATTATCTGCCTGCTGAAACAGCACAAGGAAACTTAAAATCTCAGAATAAGTCTGTACAGCTTTATGAGGATCTCACCAGTAGTATCATGTGGAGCTGGTGGCACTGCATTGCTGAGGTAGATTAAAGAACACAGCACTTGACCTGATTTTTGCAACTACCAGAAAGACAAATCTTTACCAAACTTGTTAGTTACTGAGTCATATGCCCTTGTCAGCTAGTTCCTTTTGGTTGCATTTTTTTATCTTTCTTTCTCTTGTCTTATCCTATTCATGTCAGAGAAGATGTCTTACACTCACAGCAAAGTGCATCATGTGTTTGAAGCAAAATTACAAAACAAATGAAAAATAGTTCTTGTGCTATCTTTCTTGCTGTTTTGCTGTGGGTTGAACAAAGGGGAGGCAAGATCAGAGATAAGGACACAAGTTCTCCCATGCCTTTTGTTTCTCTCAGATCACAAAATGAGAGTATGGGTTAGGGAATGGATGAAGGATTTAAATGTTGAGAGGTAAGTGCAGAAAGGATTTTCTCCTATAAACCTGCATAAGTATTTTTGTTTGCTTTAGCTTGGAAAAACAGCTGATTTGTAGTTGAGCTTATCCCATATTAACAGGCATGCTGGCATTAAGTTGGCGAAGAAAGACTGAGAATCCTCCTCTGTCTCAGACAATTTATTAAGATTCACAGTCAATCTTTGCAGGAAAGTAAAACAACTGTGAACAGCAGAGCTGAGTTTGCCGAATGACTCTCGGCTGCAGGCAGCACGTTCTGGGCGGACGGACTTGTCTGTCACCAGTCATCATCCTGAGGGACTCCCGGGGAGCAAATTTAGGATCAGGAGATGGAAAGAAAAAACCTCTTTATTCAGGGAGGCCATGACAGAGTAAAGCAATCAGCCTTCAGTCTCCAGCTCCAGGGTTCTCTACAGAACTGCCTAAACCTATTTTCTGTGATGCCCTGCAGCTTTCCAATGCTTCCAGTCCACCAGGGCTCAGACTGCAGCGGCTGCTCATAAACACCTGAAACCAAAGGGAAAGGACAAGTAGCTTCCAAGGATCTAGTGGAAGGTGTCTCTGCCCATGGCAGGGGGTGTTGGAATTAGATGATCTTTAAGTTCCCTTCCAACCCAAACCATTCTATGATTCTATGACTTAGCACTGAATTTCTAAAGGTTTGCATCTGCTTTGACCTTCCCCATGAAAAGCCAGAGGGATACCTCTTCTCTGAGAACATTTTGGTCAAGTGCTCCTTGCAGAACTGAAGGGTAATACAGAGTTGTGATTAGCCTGGGCAAAGTGAGAGTAGTTTAAACCTTAGTGACCTTAGACAGGTAATCTAGACTTTATGACAGTCTGGGTTTGTAAAAAGTTCTCTTATTTAAATTTAGAGTTAAATCCTCTAACCTATTCCTGTGGCTAGCCAAACTCCTGCTACCTTTTCTGGAGCTAAGGTTTTATCCTTCATTACATTCTCATTATATTTAAATAGAGAATTAAATTAGTGGGCATTTATTGACAAATCAAATTTTTCTGCCTACTACTGAGGCACTTGTGTACATGAAAGTCGACTGTATGTGGTACTTACCACTTGTGTTAAAAAAGCCTACTTTCCTGTGATCGTTGTTGTGCTCTTTTTCCAGCCCTTATCCTATAAGCTGTGATGATTTCCACACCCATTTTACAGGGAGTCAGCCAAGGAAACTTAGCCAAGGTCAAAGAGAAGGTATGCATTGCAGGAATTGCACAAAATCCCTCCAGAGCCAGTTACTGCTCATGTTGTCCTTCCTTTCCATCATCATATAAATCTAAACTGGGACACACAGGTGGTCCCTACCTTGCCTACCTGCGTGCACCCTCTACTCATACCCAGGCAGTACGTTTAGAAAGAAACTCATACGAGCAGGAAAGGAGGGAGTCACACTGAGCTCCAGTAGCCTCTCTGGCATGGATGGGGTCTGTAAGCCACAATTTGGAGCACAGTTGCACAGCTGTGGAGACTTAGCACTGTCTTTAGAGATGTCAGGCTGTTACAGTTAATTGCTAATTTGAAAGTCACAGATAGGCTGCATTTGGAGGAAGTATATTAAGTATCAAAGGTGCAAATTCCATGGCTATTCAGTAGCCTAAAGGAGGGGAATGGTGACCACATGAATTTTTCTTCATAATTTTATATGGAAAGGCCTTGGGCTACTTATGAGAACTCTCAGAATTTTTTAGGTATTATATTGTTCTCATCTTGTTTGCTACTAGAAATGAAAATGTTTGATTAATCCACAAAGTGAATGCTGATCCACAAAGAAACAGGGCAGAAGGATTAGAAGTGTCCTCCTTAGTTTTAAAGTCCTTCTTGCTGCTGTCTCAGTCAGTCATATCATGTAATCCTTTTCATAAAATTATCTCATTTCATCTTAGAATCTTAGAGGTTTTTTTGTTCCTGCTCTTTCTGTAGGAAAGTAATTCAAGAACATAATTTTTCTGATGGCAGGAGGCCCCACTGCTGTTCAGCCTAAGTTTATCCTCACCTCAATATTGTTCTAGAATAATAGTGTCTGTTAACTTAAACAGCTCCTTTTTTTCCTGATTTCTTCCTTCCGTGTTGCACCCATAGAGAGTGATCACATCCCATCTCAGCCTGCATGTTGCAAGACTTTGTAAATCAAATGCTTCAGGTCTCAGGCTTTTACTCCCTACCTGTCTCCGCAGTAGCCTTTCTCCATATCTGCCGTATGTTCGGTCATTGCTCCTGCACAGAAGTCACTGGCACCCGCTATAGCCTTCCAGATAATGTCTTGCCAGTGCCTGGACCGACATTGATGACTCCCTGATTCTCCTGAATACATTTTAAGCCATTTGTCCCTTTATTGCTGCTGACTGTTCTATGGAAGTTGTGATCATCTTCAATACCCACACCTTCAGCTTCCTCAATGTTTTCCAAATCCACCACACTTTCCACATTTTTTAAAACTTAACTTCTGGTAAGAAAATTAAACAAACAAAAACAAACAAAAAAACAAATAAACCCCTCCCAACCCCCCAGTTTTAGCTTATAAGTGCACTTGATTTTGCCATTTATATGATTACTTTCATGACAGTTCTTAAATTCCAACCTTCAAGGTCATCATGACCCTCCCCACCCTAACAATTATTTTAAATTTCATGTCATCAGAAAATGTCATCAGCATGCTCTTGTTTTTCATATCAAGGTTATTAAGAATATATTAAGATGCCTCCAGTATCATATTTCTTCCTTCAAGATTAACTTTTGCCATCTCCTATTTGGTTCATTTCCTACATTCCTTAAAGTCCTGCTGTAACCAGCACTGCTCTATTAAATTGCTTCTGTGGTGCTTTACTGAAGATCAGATAGATAAGATTGTCTGCATGTCATTTGTGTGGAAAAATAAGTTGTTGTTGGAAGATACTGGGTTATTCTGACAGTAACTACTTTTAGGATATCAGAAAAAAAATTGGGAATCTCATGCTGAATTTCATCCTATCTATCTTCATTCTACAGGACTGGAAACAGCACTGCTCTGGATTGTGCATTTGCACAGCAAAGTGAGAGCCCTTCCACCACTGCCCACCACCCTTCCAAGCAGCTGCACCACCTCTGTAACACCAGCCAGTGCTGCTGGGAGGGAGGACACAGGGCCCCTTAATTTCTCTCTCCTGGCCTAATAAATCGTCATTTGTTTACCCCTGAGTCTTTGATAACACCATTCTCACACTTTGTTCTTGAAACCTCCAAGCGTCCAGTGTTCCAGGATGATCATGAACTGTATCATAGTTGCTGGAATTGCTTT
Source organism: Pterocles gutturalis (assembly GCF_000699245.1). NCBI lineage: Eukaryota > Metazoa > Chordata > Aves > Pterocliformes > Pteroclidae > Pterocles > Pterocles gutturalis. Next base: position 31,154 of record NW_010120995.1, read on the forward strand.
TCTTCTGCCCTCCCTTTCCTAGAAATAGATACTGTATTTGCTGTTCTCCAGTCCTCTGGTATAAGCCCTGATTTTATGAGCTTGTCAAAAGTCTTTTTCTACAATTTATTTTTTCAAAATGTGGGAAAGGCTTTTGGTATATCTTTATTGAAAATTGAGGACTTGTATGCATCTATCTTTAGGCCATATCCCGTCTATCTTTAATCATTCTCTCCTACTCTCAATGCATTGGAGCCAGATCCTTTTATTTTTTAACTATATTAATCCTTTGCTGTTTTTTTCCCCCCCATTTTCTTTACCAGGTCTAACTCTGTGTCACTTTTTGGAGGGTCTCATTCAATTTCAATACTTTCCAACACCACAGTTTTCTTTATTGATCACTTGTTTCTTCCTTTGCATATAGTCTTATTGCTTAGCCCTAGTATTTTCCTTCAGGTCTGCAGTTAGGCGTGCAGCTGTTCTTTCCAAGTTTTTTATCTCTAGATTGGTATACACATTTCAGACACTTCTTTCTCAGAGATGCAGAGAAATCTGAGCCCCCTCTTACTTGCCAGTTCTGATAGTTTTCAGTTATCTTGACATCCTTAACAAATTCTCTCAGTAACATAATTTCTTTTGAAATGGAAAATCTTAAATACAGACCTTTTTCATCACTGATACCATTGCACTGGGATGCTGGACTTGAGATATCCCACTAAACACTGTTTTGGAGGTAATACTAATTGTCTTCAAACTCCCCATGGGAGGGAAAAAGTAAGGCTAATGCAGCACCCTGACTCACCTCTGCCACTGTCCACCCCTGAATTCCCCTGTCCCTCTCCCACAAGAAGAGGAAGCAAACTGTTTGAGCAATGGGGGATGTTTTTGTAGCAGACATTTGACATTTGTTAATGGTTTTCTTCTTAGCTTACCCTGTAGGAGCAAAGGTAAATCACAGTACTGATTTTTAAGGAAGCAAGACATTTAGAGGATGAGCAACTTGCTTCAGGGAAGGAATTCAGTTTACCGTGATGTTAGACATAGCCCAGCTCTCCTGAGGCAAAAGCCGTGGCTGACCTAGCCTTACCGCCATGCCTTGCCCTTCAATAAATGCACCCCTGAAAAGAACAGGTTCAAGCTAATGTTAGACATGGATCATACTCTGAGTGCAAAGGATGATCAAGCTCTAGAAAATGTGATTTATGAGGCAAAAACAAATGAACAAGAATTGTCTATCCTAGACAACGAAGGAATAAATTATAATGGTCCTCAACACAACTGCGGTGAGGAAGGGAGAAATCTATGCAGGATTAAATAGAAAAAGAAATAATGGACTTGAACTGCTGCAAGAAAGTTTTACCACATGTTATAATATATATCTTGTATGTGTGTATGTAAAAATGGATAAGAATAGATTGGCAAGGGGATCTGCAACACCTCCTCTATTAGAGGTCTCTAAGAACAGATTAAACAGATGAAACTCGCCTTTCTCAGGAAGGGCCTGGTTGTTGCTGATTTTGCCTTGGGGATGGTGAACAGAATATACAAGTCCTGGGGAACCTTCCAGGCCTATGACTCTGTGGCAAAAACTGAGAGGTCTAGGAAAGGTCTGGCCTTTCTTGCGTTTGCTCATCCATCCTTTACTTACAGGCTCTCCACCAATAAAGTATGTAAGTCACTGAAAAAAATACAGTTTTAACAAATGTAGCAGTCTAGGTGTTAAACTTGACATTTGCTGCTTTGATGAGAAGACACAGTTTGGGATAGGCCAAAACAAAGTTGCAGGAGCAACTCCTTTTTGTACATAGTGGCATAAATAGCTCTTTTTCACTATGTGTGGTATCAGTTGGAGCTCATTTTGTTTCCTAAAAACTATAGGATTCATTATCTTTATCTTGGCAGATTACCATTTTGATATCACTGCTTGCTTCCCCTCCTTCAGTATTTTTCAGAAGAAGGACAGGACTTTTTTTCTGATAAATTCCCCATCAGTGCCTCTGTTCTTCCTCTCTCAATTTATTTTCTGGGTAATTTTATCTGGCCTTTCTAAAATAGCCTTCATTACTATTAATCTATGTCTTCTACAATATCTAATTACATAAGGCTATCATATACATGAGTTTGTGTGAAAGCCGTTTCTATTTAAGCTCTATACCCAACTCTATAATTAGAGCCAGCAGATCGTTTTTTATCTGTCTGACATTACTTTTGCCATTACCAGTTCACCAACTTGCAACAGTCGCTGCGGCTGCTCCCACTCTGGGCTGCAGGCTGCAGCGGGACAGGACTGGGAGGTCCTGCCTGCATCACCCCGCCCATGCACCCCTGCTCGTCCTGTCCTTCAGACAGACAAGGAGATTGTAACTTGGCCTCCCCATAGCAAAATGAAAGGCAAAAAAAGAAGGATCAGAACAGATGCTTCGTCTTCACAGGTTTCCCCACACTACGATATATTTGTGCCCTGCTCCCTTTCAGAGCCTTTTCACTGTGATGGATGTTTCAGAAAAATACTAGAGTTTCTACATTTACGCTTAGAGATTTAGTGAGTTTTGGGATGGTAAAATATTTTAATCTAAGGGCATTTTCTATAAAAGTATGGAAAATTACTTTTTGTGGAAGATGTTTACAATGTTACTTCTCTTTTTCAAAAAGATAAACATTCCACTTTACTTTAAATTAGGTTTGTTTTTCAACTGTGAACGAGTTGAAAAAATCAGTCATGGATGCACTGGTAAGCTGGGAGGAGCCCAAAATATGATTGAGGAAAATCCAGGAGAGAAAAAGAATGAAAAGAAACTTAGAAAATTTGAACTTGTTGTAAATAAGACATCCTTTTAATACACAGAAGACAACATTTAGAGTAGGGAAATATTAATGGTCTTATAGCACAGAAAACGGATGCTAAGGGGGATAAGTAATCAATTGTTCAGCATGGGGAAGGATAAGACGGCATTGGCTTAATTTGCAGCAAAGAAGATTTAGGTTTGTCTTTAGGAAAACCTTGCTAATTATAACAATAGAAAATTACTGTTACAGGCTACTCAGAGATATAGCAGAATTCCCAGTGGAAAGTTTCAAGAACATATTTCCAAATGGCCTTGATATGTTTAGTTCTGCCTCTTTATTGAAAGATAACCTGACCCAGCCTTGTGTCACTCTGAACTATCTTCCCTGTATAGTTTCAAGGAGAGAAAAGGGGACTTAAGAAAATCTTCCTCAAATTTTAGTTTCAGGTCACATTGAAATTTTTCTTTTCTTTCTGATGAAAATTAAAAATCTTGGAGAATTTTTGTGAAAAGCAGGTGGTCTTATTTATTTTCAGAAGTTTTAATGGTGATTCTCTTTCAAGCCCTCTAATTCTTTAATTTATTTCCAAGAGGAGGAAAAAAAAAAACAAAACAGTCTTAAAATTTCAGTGTGAGAGCCATTTTACCTGGGCTGTAAATGAAGGTAAACTCTTTCTGGGTTTTATTGCCATATGAGCCTGTTAATGTGCCACACATTTTGACTTGGTCAGTGTGACAAAGTGCTTTTCTCTTAGTCCTATGACCTATGCTGCCAAAGAAAGTCTCTAGGAAATTGGATGTAGATGACAGCATCTCTTCCAACTTGACATCACCTCAGCCAATTCAGAAGAGATGGTAAAATCCAAGAAAAAGGGCGATTAGCTGGCTGCCTAAAAGGAATGGAGAGCTACCTCCTTCGCAGCTGGAGACACACACTGCTGTTATTGTGGAGACAATGTCGGGTACCATAGGGGGAGAGGTGAGAAAAATCAAACAAAATTAGATCGATTCATGATTTCTTCTGTTCTCTGCGGAATAATTCCTGGGAATCGTAAGCAGTCACCCCAGAGTGCAGGTTTTCAGATGCTGTGCATGTTGCAGCTTGGCACTCGGTGAGTGTACTCTTCCTCCTGGTGCCTGCTGACAGGTCTGGCCCTGCTACCATCTGGCTCGCGAAGTAATGAGACCGAATGAAATGGAGCTTGAAGAAATTATCATTCTTTCCTTAATCTATTAATAACTGAAAAGTGTTGATTTTGGTGACAGCCAGATACTTTATTGTGAAGCAGATTGGTTAATTAGAAGCATCATAATGAAAGTTATATTGGATACATGCATCCCTTCAGAAACACATATTTTTAATAAGCAGAGTTTGATTTTTCTCACAGACTTAAACAGTTGTGGAAAATGCTATGTGTGAAAAAGTCAACAAAATGAAGAAAATATTATTTTCTCCAACTCTCTGTTGCTATTTTTTTACTATGCAAAAAGTCTGTCTATTTTGAATATGGCTACCAGCTAAACGTCGCCAGCACATGAAAGGAGGTATCAGGCAGGTGCAGATCTCTGCACCACTGCCACTTTACCTCATTTTCAGGGTCCTGAGGGCCATCTTCCCAGTCTGAATAGGCAGAGGGGTGGCCACCTTACTTAACAAGGAAAAACACTACCATTTACTTAGCTTCTGTCACGAGCATCTCATAGGTTCATTTGTGTGCTGGCAGATGCAAGACCCAGGCGACCTGAAGGCATTTCTTAGTTGTATTTAAAGCAGGTTCATATGGATTTGAATCTATAGGACCTTTGGATAAATTGAAAGAAATAGATACTTTGCTTGATTTAATTAAATATATTTTAAGCTGATCTAAAGCCACACTGGTGCAATTTTGAATTTAGCCATCGCCTTCTGGTAACACTATTCTAGGAGTAGCTTGTTCACATGTCAAGGCTTTCAGATTGAGGAGCTGGCTGCTAAAAATACCTCCCATTTTCCTGGCACAGTTATTAACTGATACAAGTCGATGCTTGTAAAACTGGTGGTTGTTATTTTAAATATCAGTCTTTAAGTTAATGTCTTCTCATTACCACTTCCCAAACGAGTAAGGTACTGGTAGTGCAGGCACAACTGAGCAGTTCTGTCATCTCCTGTGGACCCCTGGTGTTGCCACCTCTGACATTTTCCTGCTCGCTCCGTCTTTGAACACTGCGCAGCAATGTCAGCTGTCAGGGTTAACTTATTAACCGTGCAAATTGCAGTTTTTTGCTCTTGATCCTTAAGGTCGTGCTCCTGTAGTAACTAAGAGACCCTATTAAGATTTCAGACCACCCCTTCTTGTTTCTCCTCCATCTCTCTGCTGTGGTGCTTCACCCCCTCCAACTCCACCTCTGTACAGGCTTTGCTGTTATATCTGCTCATGTTGATGCTCCCCCACCACCTGCAATCATTGTTTTCTCTCCACCACTCGCTTCTTCCCCTTCTTCTTCCAGCTACTCCCCATATTTTCTCTTCCCCATCCTGCAAACTTTGTGGAAAAGCCAGGGGATGTTTTGGGGGCCTGTAGTGGCCTCTGCCAAGTCCTGTGGGGCCATTGGGCACTATCTCCTGGTGAGTCTGCAGACACCATCCCATCTGCATGATGCTCAGCCCTGCTGCTTGGTTTCTCACCTTTCATCTCTGCCACAAAATGGGTCCAGCAGGACTAATCAGAGGAATATATTTGCACAGCCCCTGTTGCCTGCTCGAGGCAGGTTCTGGCACCTCCAGTGGCTCTGCACTGGGTGGGCCAGCAGGTCCCAAAGGCATGGCATGGGCCCGGGTCTGTGGAAGGCTGCTTCTCCCCACTGGTCCCTTCATCCTTGTACCAGCACAGGCTGTGTAGCCCCTGGAAGGGTCTGGCTGGCCCCCGGCCCCCTGCCACATGCTGGCACTGGCCCCAGCCTGCTGCAATAGCATCTTCCTGCTCAGCAGCAAAGGCTTAGTGCTGGCTCTGTTAAATGATAGTCTGCATTTAAGTTGGGGAAGTTCAGGTTTTTATTACTAAATTAAATCAGAGAACAGCTTCAGGATTTTTGTGACATTTACCATGCAATCACCTGTTTCTTTTCCCAAGCGGCTGTTCGCATCAGTAAGTTCAGGTTTTATACTCCGAAATACTATTCATTTTAGGAGGGTAACAGAGTACTCTTCAGGTTTGCAACTGCAGGTCTGCTGACTTGTGCAAAATGTCTGTAGCTTTCCTTGGGGTTCTTCTTCCTCTTCCACAGGGCCCCTGGCAGCTGAATTGAACAGTCTCCTGGCACAAGGGCTCCCTGCTGATGTTAGGGCTCTCTTTTCCTGGGGAACAGACAATAGGCTATGTTTGTGCTATGGTAACAGTACCAAAGGGTAGGAAAAGGCAATCACAGTATCATCAAAATGGCAGAAAAATGCATACTTCTCTTTCCCACCCTCTGAGTATCTCCGTTTCATCTTCCACATCTCTTTAAGTTCAGGGGGAAAATGTGGAGCCTGCCCTATTAACTGGACACATACAAAGTTAGGCTATTCTTTAAAATTTTAGACAACTAAATTAAAGTATTGGCCTGATGTCCAGGAAGGCTCAAAAACACTTAATTTTACCTCTGCACTCCTGGAAATTAGGTACCTAATTTAGATGTCTAAAAATGGATTTAGTTGTTTAATAGTAATTTGTGTTTAAATACATTGTCCCAGGAATGTCTGGCTTAGATATTAGATATACTACTATTGCAATATCTAAATAATAGCAACATAATAAAAAACCCAGAGTATTTTGTTTAAAGAGGAGAAGGCATTCAGGGATGTGCCAGTGGGGTGCACTATCTGGAAGAGAAAAGCAGGTTTCAAGAGAGCATATGTAGAAATCGACAGCTGGACTGTTCAGCAGAACAAAACTAGAGACAAAAGACCTGAAGTTTTGAATATATTTTATTACTGTTCAGGAGACATTACAGCTCCATCAGTGACCACTGAAGAAAGATTCATCTTGTCTGTAGCTGGAAATTAATTTCTGTATTTGAAGAGAACATTTTATTTTTGAAGAAAAGTGGGTGAGAACCTGAGGAAATGGAACAGGAGAACCTAGCAAGTGCTGATGAAAACAAAAGAGGGGACAAGAAACCAGTTTACAACTCTACACTGGCTTTCTTTGTGTACTACGGTCTCCAGGAGATGTAGTGTTGCCAGAAAAGGTCTGTGGGAGGAATCATCCATTTCCAACCTTCCTTCCCCACCGCCCCCCCCTCCGCCCTACAGTTAAAATACTATAAAATTGCCATTTGTTTTGGAGAGGTTTTTTTCTGATCCTGCTTCTGGTTGTCTTTAAAGCTGTGACTTACACATTGGTATCTTGGAAGATGATGTTCCTTGTGATTTAGACTAGGGTTAAAACTAAGTAAAGCCCACCATGGGATCTCAGAGTATATTTCCAGAATCTTTACTCTTAGCTTTGCAGCAACTATACAATTTGTGTAATGTCATGCATGTAATACCTAATCCTGCAAGTGATACTCAAGTGAATAGTACCAGTGACAACAGGCATCTAAGTTTAGCACCAGATTGGAAGACTGGCACACAGTCAATAAAGCTGCTGCCCAGCACTCCTACAATAATAACAGCCACAGCTGAAGACTATCGCACACCCACCAGACGTTCTACAACAACATGCCTGGGAGGTGTTTCTGCAATAGTCTTGATAGTGAGTGAAAAAACAGAGACAAAAAATAAAAAAGCAGCTTCCAGATAGAAAATATTTTGAGACTCCATTCAAGCTATTATAGCTCTGCTAAAACTGGCCTTGAAAATTTTAGACATGCTACTCATGGGCATGAAAAAACATTGTAACACACACTAAATTGAGTATTGTTGATGCTTTCACAAATAGTCCTGAAAGATCATATAATTTAATGAAAAAAAAAAATTAGTGAACACCATTGAAGAATTACATGCAGTGCCATCTGTTGGCTCTTTTGTCCTATTTCCATTGAATCTTTGCACATCCATTGAAGGTTACTGTTACTGACTGAGTTGCATAAACCCAGCATGAATAAACAGAAATGATTTATTTTGTGAATTTCCAAGTTCAGAACTTGTGAACTGCAGCATTTAGCCTTGTCACTGATTAAGCTGTTTTATAAAGCATTTCATTAATCTTACTTTGTTGTACAAGTTATTAATTTTAAAGGATTTGTTGCTATGTGTTTTCATAGTTCAATAAAAAATGAACAAGTTGAAGTGGAAAAGGATATGGAGCAGAAGGCTTGTGACTTTAGGGACTGACAACAGTTATTAGACACATATCTTAAGGAATCTGAAATTCCTCCTGGCAGGTCTATCGTAAACAGGGAGCAGCAACTTATGCTCTGATGGTGCTGAGCTACTTGGCTATTGTAATTAAACTTACATTAAAAAAAAAAACCCTCCTGCTGTTCCCCTCTCCTTCTGGAAAGACTAGCAGTTTTCTTCAAACAATTATGACAGTATTTCTAACACCTCTGCATTAGTTTTCAGGATATAAAATGTCACATGCTGCTTTACATGGCCAGACTGCAAATCCAGAGGAGGGGGAAGGGAGCATAGCAACAGGGACCCATGTTCCTCATCAGAGATGGGGATTGCTGGGAAGATCAAGACAATGGCAGGAGTGATCTCTTCTATTTCTATTTTTAGGCTAAAATGAATTAGCTACACAACTGTCTTGGTAAAAGGAAAAAGAAGAGAACCTGATATAGTGGGAGGTGTCCCTGCCCATAGCAGGGGGGTTGGAACTCATTGATCTTTAAGGTCTTTTCCAACCCAAACCATTCTACAATTCTATGATTCTATTATTCTGTACTATATTGTAAAGTACTATAAGGCCATTACTTTCCTGGGTTGCCCAAAGATCCCTGTGCCCTTGCTATGCTGTATATTTAACTCATGTCATGGGGATGGCAAAGTTAAAGGTGAAGCTTCCCCAGGAAGTGTGACTGCTTTGGCCTCTTCCCCAGACAATCCCAGTCTCCAGTTTCAGGCTCTCTTCCAGGCTGGTTTCCTCCCTGGAGTTCAGTCTTCTGCACCCCTGCTGCCTCTGCATCTTCTTGCAGTCTGGTTCATACCTCGTCAGTGAAGTGCACCTTTCCTCACTCAGTCCCATTTTTGCATTTTCACCTTTTCTCTTCCTCTCAGTTTTCACCTTCCTGCAGGCTCCTGGTTTATTCACAAATGCTAGAGTGTGCATATTATGATTGACATTGTCAGGGCATTTAGAAACTACATTTTAATAAACCTCTACTGATCCTATGCCAAGAGAATTTTTGAATTGCAGTTTGGGCAAAAGTTTGATGCATATGAATGGAGCTTTCTGGCTCCCCCATGTTCCTGCTTGGGGCACTAGAAGATTTTAGCCCCTCAAATGCATTAACTTGTGTGAGAGAGCCAGATTTTCTGCAAACAATTTTTGGCTGAATTATCCAAAACCAAATTTGTTCTTCAAATAGAAAATCATAGAGCACTTATAGCTTGCAAAGTTATAGAGCAACCCAAAAGAGGGGTTAAAATGGGAATCAATACCAAATCTTAGTTAGACGCAATGCTGGGGTCTTGTTCGTAATACGAACACATGCCTGAGTAGTATCTATATAGCATCTTGTCCACCAGCTGCTTCAAGAGGTATTCAGGCTACGTCAGAAAATGCTAGCACTTCCAATTCTTCTCCAACAAGCCTTCCAACTGTAAATTCACAAAGCGCACTGAAATATTTATAACTAGCATTCATTTTGCTAATTGAAATATTAGTAGGAAATACCAGCTGCTTCATGTATCAAAATACTGACATTCATTATTATTGGTTGGCAGAGAGCAGGATTTTTTCTATTTCTGTATAAATTTGGTGCTGTCCTGGGTTAAGCTGAGACAGACTTCACTTTCTTCATAATAGATAGCAAGAGGCTGTGTTTTGGATTTGTGCTCAGAAGAAAGCTGATAAAAAGTGATGTTTACATGGCTGCCAAGGTCTTTCAGCTTCTCTGGCTGTCTGCAGACCGGAGAAGCTTGGAGGGAGCACAGCCCCAGTTACTAGCCCAGGATTTGATCTTAGGTTCAGGATTGAGACCCAAAGTGGCCAATAATCTATTCCATAACATACACGTCATGCCCAGTATATAGGTGAGGACCCTCCGGAAGTTCGGCCCTTTTAGTTGCGGATCTCTTCTTCTCCGGGTCATCTCGCTCCAGGTGGTCA